>NC_039504.1:300000-434139 GCF_003590095.1 Trichoplusia ni
CGCTGCATTCGAATGTTTTTACTTCAGTGACCTAATTGGTATTATGAATGTTTATGGACGTTGGTAATTGCTTACTACAGGTGACCCAAATTACCACTTGCCTTATTTACTATTTAAAAATGGTTTTAAAATTTACGCTATACATATGCGTAATGTTATTATTGAGTTATAAAGAACTGTGTCAACAACAACACCTGGCCATCTTCATCACCATCAGCCCATATTCGTCCACCTGCTTGACATAGGCCTCCCTAATTGCACGCCATTGAGATCTATCTTCGGCTGCTCGCATCCAGCTCCTGCCATCTTGCGCAGATCTCTTTACCGAGCGTGAGAATGTCTTACTACGTTTACCGAGTCTCGGCACCTGGCCATCTTATTAACCGTCACTTCAACACGTCAAGGAAAACTCTCGAATGTGAAAGATCGAAGTCACGTGACTGGTAAAAACGAAATGTCCTTTATATACATTTAAGCGTGAGTAATTATTATTACCTAATCTTATCAAGGCTATGGATGATGCTGTCTAAGTAAGTGGTCATTGAATACATAATATCACGCTTAAAAGAAGATTCGATTGCATACCCTTATAACTGTTTTGAAATAAAATTTATTCATTTTTAAAGTTGTTATTTTACATTGTAAGAAATATATTTCGTGTTTTTATTTTTGGCCTTGTTAGGGCTTCAAATGATCGGCAATTTACAAGAAAATGAAAGTTCTATACAAAGTATCATAAAAGCAATTCTTTAACGTAGTATAAACAAAGGTCGACGCACCCAACATGGTCGTGACGTTCGAATAAAAGTTCAACCGTATTTTGGAGTATAGTCTCGCAAATGGTAATTCAAGAGCAAGTAAATGGCGAGAGTTCACATCTTGCCCCGGGGCTGTATAAAATAGGAAAAGTTTGTGTTAATATGAGATATTTTTATACTGCGATGTCGTTTTCATGTCTGAACGACGCCTTTATGACCGAAATAACGTATTATCTCAATAGTTATAATTGGAAGTTATGTTGCCTTTATGTTTCCTAACAAACGTTAAAAAACTCCTTCTATAAAAGTAATTTTGAATCTGTTTTCGGGGTCAAATATTACATTATCGGTTGTTGTAGAATCGTAAAGCATGAAATTAAGGTTTTAAGAGTTAAAAATAAAATTTCAACGCTAAACCCATTAGCAAGGTAAAAAAAACAAACCCGATATAAATCACGCCTTAAAATTACTGCGCAGCATCTCGTTACAGTCGGCTGAATGCGCTACAAGGAGGAGAGCTCACAAATTATGAGGCGCTCCCTCCGGCCGTTTAAATAATCTCGGCGTGCAATAAAAGCCGGCCACGCTATATATTGCAAGTACACCAAACCCATTAGAGGGCGCAGCGCAAACATCCTCGCAGACTAATGGCCTGGCGATGGGTAAACTGTGCCCTGACGCGCTAAGGAACATGTTGTAAGCACTTTAAAGTGTATGCTCTGCACTCGATTATTGGCGCCCGATTGGGACTAGTCGCCTAGTCGCCCTCGGTAAACATCAGTTTTATAGTTAACGAGTTTTATAGTGGATTTGTTTGGCGATTCACTCAATTTACATGGATTAAATAAGTTGCTTCAACTTTGCTTTTGATCCCTTTGAGTTGGTGCATTCATTGTGTTCATTAACTGTAGTTTAAGTTTCTCAATAATAAACTGGTTTTAACTTGGATTAAAAATATAATTATAAAATGACTTTCGAAAATTAAGCACAATTAGTCTGATAATGTAAGTATAATATTATTCATATATTTAGTAACATGCACAGGTTTTATTTTTAAAAGAAAAAGCATTTCAGTTCACGCCTGTTTGTTTCCAACTTTTTCAAAAGCAGAAGCATCACACGCATACTTAATTGGACCTACTTAACCTTACAAAAGAATATAGTATTCTTAATAAATTCTTCAGAAATTATTATTTTGTTTAGCTACACACACGCATGCAACAAAGAGAATATGTTGCCTACAAATAGCTCGAAGCTTATCTCCCCCTGTTGTACACTTAGATGTATTCAGCACTAACACCGGTCACATGCAACAGTACCCTTGTAGTTGTGCGAGCAAGATGGCGTACTACATGTCGTAGAGTGTTATCTCGCTTCCACAACTCAAGAGCCCTATTCTGAAGTGGTAGTGTTAGGCCTCCCGGTCACTTAATACTTATATTTGCACAGCCCCCGCGGGATTAAGCTGTGAAAACAAGACTTTATAACAACCTTCTACATTTTTGTGGTTGGAATGCAACTGTAATTTTGTTTGGCAACCACTCGCACAATAAATAGTTCTAATAGCTTATGATGTTAAGTTTTATATTATTGTTTTTGTTTTGTACGAAAGTGTTTGTAATTAAAACATTAAAGTTTTATTTGGTTATCCAAAAGCAGATTCTCAAGAGAATGTATTTCGGGTTCGTTGTTTTCGTTTTGTTAGCAAATGTCACATACAAAATAACACCCCAAGTAGGTAAGTATTCAAATTGATGTCAACAATTTCTCAAAACAATACAAATCCCTTTCTGTTTACGAGAGTGTCAAAGATACTTTCACTTCTAAAATATCAACTGTTATAAACAAACACCTAAGTGGGTGTATTGAAACCCTTTTAGGATCGCACATCTAATGCAAATCCCTGCCCACGTTTTAAAATCCCACGAAAACGTTTCTGCATACTTTATGTATTCAGGCAGAAAATATTCAACAATTTTCCGACGCCTTCCTTTAAGAGTCAAAGTGAAGGTGCCAAACACTTGTGTGCATACTTTTCCAAATATTTTATAGAGACCTGCACCTGAAGGTTCAAACTAGCTGGACTCACCTTAAGTACCACCCCGGGCTGGACAATTTATACGCTGTTATTGAACGTACAAGCTTCATATTTCGTCCGGAATATTGGAAAGTTTTAATATTTGGACGTGGTAGAAATTCTGGCAAATATTGCGGTTTCGGTAAGTAATCGTATTACTGTATTTGCTATGTTGTTATTCAATTAGTTTTGACAGAACAATCATGTTATTACGTCTTTGGGTTGTACATATATACATATTTATTATATATATATTTATGTATAAAATTATAAATTCTGTATAAATATCGTGTTCTGCGAAGTGGTTTTTATTATAATACCGTTTGTAATCGTTATATTATACATAAAAATATGTTCGCAATTGGAAAAAAGGAATTGATTTGATTAAAAAATTATACTGACGTGCTTAACGAATCAGTCTTATGGCCACAAAATGGTTTACGATATAATCAGACTTGCCAGCTATTGCCTGTAGCTACACTCACGTGTATTTCGTTGTTGCGGCTAACAGTAGCCTATGTTCCTCGTCGAAGAACAAGCTATGCTCATGACAAAGTTTACTTAATTTAGTTCAGCTGTTTTCTGTTAAAAGTATGAAATACAGACAAAATATTAACTTTCACATTTTTAATATTCAAATTATTAAAACTGCCTTACTGAAGCAAACCACTCGTACATACTTAGCGGTTACACTACTATCTATATAGATCGATAGTGTAGATCCAAAAGCGGTGGTGGATAGTGCCGTTGCTAATACCAGAGCATTGTGGCCGGATAATAATCGCTGCATTGTCGCCGAGTAGGGCTCTGATCTCGGCTTACCAGGGCAATTGCCGGGACTCAGGACCGAGCTCATCTCGGCTCTACCGTGCATGTGTGTATGTTGCAGAACGAATAGGAATTTAGGGACGTTTCTTTTGTTCTAGGCAAAAAAATTACATTCTGTGTCTTCCTAAAATTAATTGTAAAGAAAACTAACTTAAATTAAAGATTAGATTAAGTGCAGCCTGATTTGTTTATTGTTTGTTTGTTTGTCAAGCAATATAATATCTACCTTTTCATTTTAGTCAAATGGAGGAAATTCTAATTCAAGCTATCTGATTAATGAACTGCTACGAACACCCAATTTGGTAAGAACGAGCTCCTTTGACCATGAACAATTTATAAAAAAAAACATAATTACGCAAAACCCCCTCATTTTCCTTCATATCAGGTAAAGGAGGTTTTGTCCGGTAACATATACCTACCTACATCCCCATACATCGATACCGCTTCACTAATCTGTTAAGCTGCGATCGTGAGAGATACACCTAATATAGGGTATTTACAGTATAATTAGTGGACTCCGGTCCGACCTGATTACGTGGAAATAGATTGATGTAGAGAATAAACCAATTCAACAGAGCGGGATTATAGATATCTGTACATTTACTATGAGCGCTTCACGTAAGACTGTTGCAGTTGTGAGAGCAAGACGGCAAGATGCACAACGTGTAGTGGTATCTCGCTTTCGCAGCGGTAAGGTAATACGATTACCGCTGCTAGTTATGGTACGGGGTCTGTACGTATTAATGTGCCGTCTACAGCCGTTACTTTTTATTGCTGTTTTCCGGATCTCCTTCTCATGTTTTCGGTTCGGCGTAAGAATTTTATTAAGATGCTTAAATTATGTGGGTTAAGTAGTATTGATGTACCTGCTTTAGTAGTTAGAATACCCTGTTGGAATGTCTCACAGTGAATGCTCGTCTTTCTTTTCAATTGGTAAATAATTTATTATTACAGAACTTGAATAACAAAATATGTAATTCTTCAATGAATCCCTGATACTATGATCTGTGAAAGACGTGTCGGCGACTCTGGTAATGAATATCATTTTCTTCTCTTCATGCCTTATATACATCCGATTTCTTTGTCAGCAGTGACATATTATAACTTTTAATCTTACTAGCCTGGAATTACCCGCTGCTGGGAAGAGGCTGTTATTCTACTTGCCTCTTTTTAACTTGTCGTTAATGTCATAGACGAAGTTTGAATATGAGGATACGACGGGTCAAAGTCACATGACATCGATACTTATTACGACTAGCCAAAATAAATGTGTCATTATGCTAGAGTGTCTGAGCATATACTAAATACCGGTTCTGTACAACCAGCATCCAAAAATCAATACTCCAACAATCTATAAATTCATATTGAACAATACGACACATAACTTACATACATAAGACGCTCGAAGGCAGGCGATGAAACATCAATTATATGTGAATTGATCTTCGGTATTGGTCTAGACAGGAAATGATAGAGAGGACTTGAAATAGCTCCCTTGACATGAAAACGTGTCGATACGAGATACAAGATACTCGTATGTTGTGCTTATATCACTTATTTTGGAAGTAAATGGGTGTTGATGTTTTGGTACGGATGTTGTCCGAATATTATTTTTGAATATGATTTTCGTCAGATTCATTTTTTGCCAAGAATATGTATTAGGTGTGTAATGTTTCGGTGATATTTTTATCTTGATGTACTTGAATTATATATTTTTTTATGTTTTACTCTAGTTTCGGATTACTTGTTCTGGATTTCAGTTTAAGATTTAATAATATCAGAAATTACCGGCTCGCAACCGAATCTACCACCACCTCCAAAATCACAATTGCAGTTGCAAAAGCGAGACACCACTACACGACATGTACCTCCATCCCGCTTCTACATCTACAAGAGTCTTGTCCAAAGAGGTTTGTAGCAGCTTTCATCGCAGAATGTTACGTCTACGTGATATCGTTACCGACGGGACCTGCACTTTTACACGTACTTTAGAACAAGGAATTTCTTTGAAAAACCTGTTTCTAGTACTTCGGCGTATTATATGTGTAGCGTTCAATGGTTCGCGGTGTAAAATATAAAGGTTGTTTTGATTTTTGTTTTCTGGTGGAGTTGGAATTCTGGAGAATGGGAAATGTAGTTTCGAATTGCGAATTGCCAATTATATTTTTAGTGCCTGTGTTCTGAAATATGGTGACGTTGTCAAGATGTATTGTGATTATTTTGTAATATTGTTGTCACTACAAAAACAACTGTGAGGATACAGTCTCTTGTCTAGAAAAAATGTATTAAATCGTTAAAAATTTTGTTAAATCAGCGACAACAACAAAACGACAAAAAGAAAACAAAATCCGATAACAGTTTTAAGCCAAACAAAATTGATAAACATTTGAATACCAAACCAGAGAAATTGTGTTTTATTTATCTAAAAGTAAAATGTCTTTATCCGATAGCCATCGAAATTTTCCGTGAGTTATTTCTCATAAAGAAGCTTTTATTCGGTGTTAAACAGACAAATCGGATTTCGAATGGATTAGCTTGTCACCATAAATCTTATTAAGGGACACTAAGCTTATTTGCATGGTTTAAATTTGGAATCTAGTAGAGAATGAATAATGAGCACTTAAAACAAATTGGCGATGATGGAAGCATATTTCAGCCTCTCAAAGTTCATTACTCTAGTGGCTTGGGATCCATCAACGATGCACGCGTTCGTTAATGTACCGTACAATAAATACAAGAACTTAATTAAAAAATTAAGGCGTATTGGGAAATTTGAAAACGGCTTCTTATATTCCCAGCAAACGTTGTTTTGTCTAAGTTGTATGTATTTTTAATGGCATATTATAAAAAAATGAAAACAAAAAAAATTGTCCAAAAAATAAAATATTTTTTTGTTTTAGTGTGAGCAACCCTGAACACTTAGGTTTATGAAAAATAGATGTTCTCAAACCTACTGAACACGCATATAAAATTTGGTAAAAATCGATTAAGCCGTTCGGAGGAGTACGGTATCTAACATCTTGTCACGGGAATTTTATATATTAGATATTTCTTTTGGTAATCGAATATAGAGGGTTTTTTGCAGAGATTAAAGGTCGTAATGATACCACTTATCAAATTTTGTTTATGGAAATGTTATGGTTAAACGCCCAAATTACTTTGCAGTTCTATAAGTGTATGATATATTTATTGTAAAAAGCGCAAACAAATCTATGAATTATGGTTCACTTTCATCGCTTCTTTTCTGGGCAGTCGTGGAAAAGGATCCTTTACGCTGTTTAGTATTTTCAAAGTTGCCACACAGATGAAGCTTATCAGAATTTGAACCTGTAAAACTCGTACCTTCATGTATTAAATCGTCTCGAAATATACGAGATTTGATACTCTCTTGCCTAAGGAAATGTCGAACCTCATCTTTTCACCTTAATATTCAGTTAATAATTAAACCAATAAAAAAAGACTTTATATTCTAAGCTTTTATGTAAACAAGTACTTGTTTTTATGTTTAGACTGTTTCAAATTTTTCGTAGCATCCCAATCGCCTCCTTGGCAACAATCCTTACAGCATCGCATATTCTCTCCTCCGTCCCTGAAAAAACATTAACAAAAATAATAAGCTTATGAAGTCATGAGTAGTTTACGCTAAGTTTTAGAAAAAGTGGAAAGGCGTACAGAGAAATGTTTGATTTAAATAAATCATCATAAAAATCAAATCATTTTGAAACTGTCGTTTGTGAGGAGGATTGATAATTGTTGTAAATTAATGTGATAAATTAACACGTTTATCGATTTATCGTCTACACGCAAAACTGGCTGCTCTCATGATACCTCGACTAAGAGAGCGAATATGCTGCATACTTCATATCGCCGCGAGTCGCACTATCTGAGATACACCCACTGCAGATTTCTAACATAAAACATTTTTTTCTCTCAAAGTTAATGCAAGGTTTTTATACTAATGGTCAGAAATAAATACTGTAATGCATCTTCTACTTTGAGCTCTCAGACTAAGCTGTCTCTTAGTATAATTAATGTACCCACTACAAGATAATACCCGGTCTACACAATACACATATATAGTAGTAAAATAACAGCAACTATAAAAGCAGCAGGTTTTATAATATTTAAAAATCTCTCTGTTTACTGTTGAAAATGGAATTGGAATATTTAATCTGTGTTTTTATTTTAACGGCAAACAAAACGAGTATATTTTGGTGCATCCAAAAACTAAATGAAAATATTGCTAAAGCATTCTGTCCGACTGGAATGCTTTTAAACCGTTCTATTTACTGCAACTTAATATTTGTTTTTGTTGTGTAAATCTCTGGAATTTGGTCTTTGTTCGTTGTCTGAGCACAGATAAGCAGCCAGAGGATTACTACTTGCGTTCCCTTTTCCTAGCTTTGGTCCAAATTTAAATAGCAATGCTCACTGATTTCTTGATTTCAGTTAGTGTATAATTTTGCTTCCAAAATCTTTCTTTTGATAGAGCTGTATAATTTCGAACTTTCGACGATAATGATTGAGTATAGAAGGGTAATTTGTGCCAGTCGAAGTCTACTCTCCTTTACTTGATTTTTTTGTTGTCGCCGCCGCATTAGAGAACATAAAGAATGAAAGTCTCAACTGTTTACCTGTCAGAGTTAATTAGATAGAGATTGGTGCAAACGGGCAGACGGAGTCTTTGTCCTAAATACTCGAAGATGTTATTGGGTTTCTGTTTTTATCCTTTGCGTCGAAACGATAAAAAGGTCTTTGGGTATTTTATTAAATGTCATATACTCAGTAAATGTATGTGTATTGATTGTAAAACAGCTAGCTGGAAATAAATACTTATCAAGAATGACTTTTATGACATCCACGTGGAGACCTTAGGAAATAACGTATTTTATTTCCCCGTATTACTAAGCTTTCCGCTAAGCGGAATAGTTCGAAGTGTTTTTCTTTTTAATGTTTGAAATGATTATTTCACTTGATTTAATTACTACTGGATAAATACTGAAATCAAAAGACCAATCACTACACATTTTGTGTAAAGTTAAATATTAAAGTTCATTGCATTAGGCAAAATTAAACAAAAGAGAAACGCTGAACTAGAGCAATTTCAAAATAGTGCAGAATGATATAAACTGGCCAATTGCGACACTGACTCGTGAAAAATAACATGAAGAAAAACAAATAACCAATTGGCCACCGATCGAATTCATGACAGTTAAAACATTGCTTAATCTCAATGTAAATCTATACTTCTATATACTAATATATAAAGCTGAAGAGTTTGTTTATTTGTTAGGTTGAACGCGCTAATCTCAGAAACTACTGGTCCAAATAGAAAAAATATTTTTGTGTTGAATAGACCGTTCATCGAGGAAGGCTTTAGGCTATAAACCATCATGCTGCGACTAATAGGAGCGAAGATACAATGGAAAATGTGAAAAAAAAACAACAGGGCAGTTATAAATCATAACTTAAATCTTCTACCCACGGGGACAAAGTCGCGGGCAACAGCTAGTTTTTTGATATAGCAGCAGCAATCATTAATGCAATTGTCTAAATTAACGGTTCATCATTCAACGGGAGGACAGGTAGACAGAGTGCGGCATTTTCGTAAAATAGTTTCTTTTGTAATATTTGGGTACGGAATCCTAAAAAATGTTTTGAAAATATATCAGGGTATGAAACTGAGAGCTTGGTAACAGAATGGTCTGTAATTGACAACGTCATCTCGATAACAGGCGGGTCTATTGTAGTTTTAACGTTAACTATATCGGATGTATTTCTGTTGGCGTTGGCTCCTGATTCCAAGAGGAAACATGCTGGTGACAAGAAAGGTTGCCGGCTTTATTGTTTCATAACATCGCGATATTTTGACTTTAAAGACTCGTTTGTTCAGTTATTTCAAATAATTGTGTTAGTATTTTTTTTGCAAAATTTGTTGTAACCTAATTGTTCCAGCTTTTTGCTAAAATAAGGGTAAAAAATTCTTCGCTCTGTATACCTGTACGATATTTAGAGTGGTATTTATCATTATAATTCATCATAAGTGGTGTTGGCGAGCGAAAATAAATCAACTAAAAAAACACAAAAACGTTAATACTTAAACAAATATAATTTTTACTTCTATCCTTTTCTTTAATCCTACACGATATTTTACAAATTCTAGGTTATCACTCCTTCTTTTTCTTTTCGTTCTAAGCACTGTTCGTATCTTAATATAACGCGTCATTCAATCGATATTGCTTAGTGTCGGTAGAGCGCTCTCTGTCACGGACTCACGGGTAATCCAGCCTTTGGCGGTAAGTACACTTACACGAGGACAACGTTTTTCTTAGTTTAAGGAGGTAAAAATATTTCCGGAATTTTAGAGGAATGTACAGATATTTTGGAGAACTAATCTTAAAAAAAATACCTTTGGAATGTATAAAATGTCTGATTGTTTTTTTATCTAGCCGGTAGTGACCACTGCAGGGTAGTGAATAAAAAAGACTGGGTTTTTTTTATACAGCCTGTGCGAGATACCACTGCAAGCCAAAAGGTTGGAACAACTCATAATTCATTAGAAAAAAAAGCACATTCTCTTTAAAACTTAGTGATAAGCTACAGAATTTTCAGAAAGTTTATATGCAAAACGGAACCGTGATAGCAAGCTATTGAACAAATTTATGATAGAAACGACCAAAACTGCGAATAGTGTCCCCTCTAGGTTTTTTTGTGTTAACTGCATAAGAGCGGTTATTTACAGCATCACTGGACTCGAAAGCTCTTCGCATACGAATTCTCGAAATCCAAACGCATTGTTATTTTGTTCTAAAACAATGCATTCCGATCGGTTCTATCCTTTTCAGTATATTCAACAAGTCTGCTTCTATTTACACCAAAAAGTCTGGTTTGCAGTTTCCTAGCTCAAAAGCCATTTTGACTTTGACTACGACCACAAACGGTCAAAGTTCGTCTGCCGCGCTAGGTTTGTACAAGGCGACAAACATTTGGCAATGGGACGGGCAGATTGTCGACTATCCTATCCACTTTCTACCAGTCTTACCAATTCATGGGTATTTATAAAAACGATATGGTTAGGGAATTACAAGATGCATTTTTTCGCACATTTTGCTGTAAATGCGCTGTACAAATATTGACTGTTTACCATCACTCTTTTATCCTTTTTAAACCATTTACTTAATTTAGAGAAAAAATAAATCATTATCTTTATCAGCACTACCGCATATATTTTTTTTGTAATTTTCACTCGTTCCTCACACACTCAGAAGTTCAAGAATGTCACTTACGGTAAGTTATCAGCTATCCAAGTGCAGAAGCAGCTCATCTTCACGCCGACAGCCACGTGGTCACCGTCGCACATCACTCCGCCCATCGTCACCGCTACCAAGTGACCTTGATTGATAGCTGGAGCGCCTGAGTCCTCCTACATTATATAATCAGATAGCTTAATAAATTAGTGAAAAATTAAATAGTTTTAAGACTGTGTGACTAGTGTTTGACTAAAACTATTAAATCTTTTAGTTTCGTCAGACAGATTTCTTAAAAATATAAAATAATTATTTTTAATTTTTATCATATAATTAAATAAAAAGTAAGGAAAATTAAAGCTCTTAAATTTGATAGAGGGAGCCAAAAACATCACCTGCTAGTAAAAAGCTTACTGGCAAGTGACGTCGATGAGGAAGTGAATTCTCTATTGACAAAACCTTATTTAATTAAAAACCTCTGAACCTAAAACTACTCACGTCAGTTATGTAGTGTTCCTCCGTGGCGAAACAAACGACGTGATTTGGATCTAGAGGTTAAAGAAACTTAAGTACTTTCCGTAGGACGACCAACAATATAAATTGCATTTAAGATAAACATTATTAATTGATAAATACACCAAAGAACAGATGATTTTATGGAAGACAGAGCACAATCATGGTTATGGTAACTGTCTACTTACTTATTGAGTATATCGCCGGCAAAACTTTTTCAACCATTCTCTTGCATGCTTGTACGTTTACGAATCCAAAAATTTCAACTGTTAGTTTATTTACCTGAAAAATTAAAACCAAGTCTAATTTAAATGTCATGTAAAGTAACAAAAATATATTAAAAGGAATCTTCTGTGTATTTGATATTTGCATGTGTAATACTCAATTTAATAAAAACGCACATGGAAATACTCGTAACTATGTTTTAAGAGCCACAGACAACAGAGCACTCTATTGATAGATCGGGCAAATATGCATGATATCTTTATAATTTGTAGCCTATGGCAATCACGATTGGATTGTGTAAAAGACACTTTCATGTAATGAGGTGATGTAAAAGACAAACGAATCCAATTGAGATGACGTCAGATGGAAAGGTATGGAAGAAGACATGTCAAGAAGACAGGGGAATGATGATGAGCAATCATGAATAATAAAAGCACTGTAGTGGAAGATTTATTTAAAATTGTATCATTACTTCCGTAGATTATCCCTACATACAATCTTTTTATAAACTTGAAAACTTACTTTAAAAAGTTACTCTTTATATTATTTGTAAGAATGGTATAGATACTCTCTTACCGTCGAGCCGATTTGTCTTCTCCAATTTTTGAAATATGACTGGATTTTTGTTTCGTTTCGGTTTTTTTGTTCTTTCAAGCCTTTCTTGACCTGAAACGTGTGAAGTAAAGTTATGAGCAAATTGTTAGGAAACTGAAAGTATATTTGAAATATTCTGTAGCACTTTGTTATCTAATAATCCCGAATTAAGCAACTAATTATTAATTATTGTATTTAAGGGTTTCACATCAATTTTATACTAATTTAAAACTATCGTTCGTAGGTCACTAAACTTACGTACGCGGGGGTCGAACCCGCGACATGTCGCGGTTGATGCGGTGACTTTTAGTTTGTCATGTTATTTACTGCTAGCCTTGAGGTTCTACATAATTTACAGTTTTTTTTGCACTTGGTTGTGCTCGTTTGTAGATAGGTTAGTACATTTAAAAGAACAAAAATATTACCAACAATTCTAATCGCGACACGGCAATTATAGTAAACAATATTTATTACATAAACTACATACCGTACGTACATATTGTGATCCCTGACCGCTTCTCCTTATTAATTTCACCTTACTTCTCCTTCCTTTGGTTCCCTTCAAAAAAGGCATTTTCATACAGTAAAGTAAAGTTTTTCAAAAAGACCTTTAGTTTTATGCTACATTCCACAAAATTCACAAAGCGCCTTCTATTCTTAATCTAAGCAAAGCTTGTATTATAAGTACTAGACAAGAGATAAAAATGCCTTATATTTCTAATATAATGTACATAATTATATTTCTTAATAAATTCATATTGTAGATATATTACACACAGAACAAATGAAAGTGCTCATCGCACAAACATTTGCCCTGAGTGAGAATCGAACGACCTCCTTCATAGCAGTCGGGGTCATTACTCACTACAACAGGCCGGTCAAAGTAATATACTTAAAAAAAATATTAAGAAAGGTATGAGATGAGTCAGACCACAAACATTTTATTTACAACATTTGTGCGTGAAGGTACACGACTTTAAGTGAAAAGCTAATAACTGTTAATGTTGTCTGGTGGGAACAAAATTTATTTTCGAATATATATTTCTTGCATAATATTGTTACGATCGATGTTACTATAATATTAGTAGGTATTAGTAATGTGTCGATAGAAGCTGGTACTACGGGTTAAGAACTATTGTAAATAATTGCGATATATTTAAGCTGACTTTACCATCGAGAAATCAAAAGAATATTTTTGTTGGTTTACTTTAAATTTGATATCGTCGGTGTCGATCTGAAAAGAAAAAACAGAATGTATTACTAGTGCTGCTAGTACATTCACGAAGCCTACTTAACCCATAGTACCTACTTCTCTATCTTTAAGGTATTGTATTAGCAAACTGCGCTTGCGAACTCTTATATAGGTACACCGCTTGCTTTACTACTGATTCTGAAGACTGTAAGACTGTTCAAGTTATAGAAGATAGATGTCGCTTTACACAGTGTGTACTTTTGTGCTTTCGCAGATCACCGCGAAAAACTAGCTTTCCTGCTGTAAAAGCTCGTAAACGCATATTATGCTAAATTGTTGAAAAATTGTAAGAATTGTTTGTGTCAAAATAATAAATCTAGGCATGTCTAAGCAGTTTGTGTTGCAAAACATCAGCATGATACCTATCAGTCTCCTATGATCTAGAACATTATAGAGCACATGTGTGTTCAAATACTGGTCCAATCTCTGTTTCCCATCTTTCGCCGACAGGCGCAGATGCAGGACTGCATCACATGAGGTGATAATTGCGAGGGAGAAAAATGAAAGCAAATAAAAACTTGTGTTTTAACGATGTACTAGACCTGCATGATCCAATTAGTGTCGTTTTTTATCGTCACGTATTTTTATCACGCAATACTTGGTTATTTTACGTGATTAAACATTACGCTATGCCATAAAAAATACGTAGTGAGGAAAAATTATTATATCTACTTAAACATACTCCTTACTGAATGAACTAAACACGATATTTTCTTTGAAATAAATTGATCCATTATTTTTGTTCTCGTATGATTTGTGTATAACCATTAAAACCAAGAACCTTTAGCAGCCCATCGGTCATGTCAGAGAACTTATTTGAGTGTCATCGCGGAACCAAGGACCAGCGTTTATTGAAACAAAGCTAAGATACCAATTTACTGATAGAAATACTTCACAGTAAGACTCACCACAATCATAACGCTTTTGTCTTCCTCTGCCTTCGTATTTCTATTCGATTTGTAATATCGATGACGCTGCGTAGTTAGCTTCTGGTTTTGTTTCTTCTGGAGGCATTACAACATCATTACCATACTAAGACCATTATGTTAACAGTTATGACTTAACTTTAAAGATAAATCAAGAAACTTGTATCTACGATGGATGATAAGTACCTACTTAGACTGGTTATAAAACTTTGTCTAGGATAACGTTGATTAAGGACATAATGCTTATATGCTATCTTAAAGTTTAGAACTATCTTCAGTTGGTACTATATGCGACAGCTAAATAATATAGGTAGTATCTTAAGTTGACGTGAATTGACGAACTAAAAACTACGTGAAAAAAAGGTTTCATGTTCACAGATTCTGGCATTGTACACTTTAAGTAGATATGATAATCCATAAGTGATAGTTATAATAGTATTTTGAATATGTTTAGTACGGTTAAGCAGGGCATTCAAGCTAACTAGTGGTCTATGTGGAAGCGAGAGGCATTACACATTATAGAGCGGTATCTCATTTCCACAACCCTAAGAGACAGCGGTAGGTTGCCTGCAAGACCTGAAAGCTTGTAATAATAGGTACTTACTATTCTGTAATTTTTTTCTTTGGATGGCAAGTAGCGGCTTAATGCTCGAGATGACGGCGTGGTCATCCTTATAGGCTCCCGGGGCGCTGGCCGCCGGTATTCATCAGCTGGCATAAGCTTTGCAGGCGAGTCTCTATGAGGACTACGATAATTGGCATGATTTATCTCCACAGGTGCGACTTGTGGACGGGAGTTCCCAGGTGCTCTGACAAACGTTGGCTCAGATTCTGACTAGAGAAATAAAGTATTAAGATATGGTGCAATATTGTTTATGGAAAAGTAATGATAAATATCTAGTAGGTACCTACACAATTTTTTGGGAAAAAGTACATTCATAGTCTAGAGAGAGACCTGCTCTCTTAGAGAAAGCTTTTTCCAAAAATTTAGGACTGATAAAAAAGTGAATAAATAAATAAAATAACCTATTGACTTTAAGAGCAATTCTTTTGTTTTCAGTTTTTCTAAAAGTGTTTCTATTTTATTAAAGTTCTCTTGACTGTGACTTGACCTTTCAATAGTAATTACTTACGTCATCTGCAGAACGAGGGCCTTTAATTTTAATAATTCTCCCGGCTCTGCCTGCAACCTTGTCATCGCAAGAGTTCTAAAATAAAAATATTTATAACCTCATCATGACCAGTTATTTAATCTGTAGTCTTAGTATTGAGGCTGAAGCAATGTGAGTAAAGAAATCGATACATTAATAGGAATAAATTGCTGATGACGCGTCATAAGCTACGCTTACTCTTTGGGGAATCTTTTGAAAAACATTTGAATATTAAAAAAAAACATCAATGAGGTAATTCAACTTTCGAACGATCTTTGCGATTGCTTATGCCGTTATAAATTTCACTTCGAATACGTGAGTAGTTTGATAGTTTTAAAGACTTACGTCTTCTTCAGGGTCACATATTGGTTCCGGATCGACGCTTACCGGTGCACGAGTATGTGAACTTGGCTGCAAATACAAAATACATTGACTATCGACACTACTTATTATTTCCTTTGGCAGTGGAAATTCATTCTAAATCCTCGTGCATACAAATCGAAATATACAACAACAACTATACTAACCTCCCCATCCTTACAATGCCCCCAACTAAGAACTGTAACATTGGAGTCAACGGGGGTCAATGTTTTTTCGCCGACCAACGGTATAACATTCCCTGGCTTGTCTGACGTCATGCCCGCAAAGGTGTAGACGAGCGCCAAATCTGCAGTCCAACCTCTATAGTGCGGGTGCGTTATAACTCTCTCTATAGGGAGATAGTTCTCGTATCCAGTGTCAAACATCTTCTTAGTACCGATCACGACGAATGATGCTGTTAGTTCCGGGAGTGTAAATGGGTCTTTATCCATACTGTGAAACATTATGCCTTTATCAGAAATATGTTGCTCTTGTTCCAGGAAACTTAATGCAATGGGAAGAAATCACAAATTACGGCTAGCTAAGTGACATTTTCAATGATTAACGTTTGAATGTATGAAAATTATAATTTGTTTAGATAAGTTACTTCACTTTGTCATTTCCGTATATTTGAGTGATTTCTATTCAAATTTTACTTGGCTATAAATATATACCACATATATATTTTATTCTCCATTATACAATCACATAGGTTAAGAAATTATGTTTTGTCATGTACTGATGTTTTAACGACTATTCTATCGGAATTTGCTCACACTATCAGCCAGTTCCCCGAACTATGATCGCCCCTAAACCACATATTAAAATCTTTGACAGCTATAAGTAATGTTCAACAGGTCATCAACAGATTACATTGATTTAGTGATCAGCCTTTCAAAAATCGATTGTATCTCCAATACATTAAGACACAAAACAAAACAACATTAGGTCACAAAGCCTGACTCTAACAGATATCGATAATCTCCTACAGGCTTACACCATCATAACTTGGCACACAACTGGAGAATATAAATCACTCGTGTGTGAATACGGCCCTTGTTAACTTATTGACGAGGGCTCCTCTTAAGGGACTAGTTCTGAGGTCGTATTATATAAGTCAATTGTGTTGAATTATTTGAGGCGCACATTTTACTTCAGTACTACCATATTTTTTGATGTCATTCTATTGTTAAGATGTAAATATATCCATGACAAAAAAAATATATTTAGGTCCGAAAATTTGAGAGGTTTGTTGTTTAGGTCGTACGTCGAATAAGTGTGTAATTACGCTTATTCACGTTGTATAAACTTTGTGTAAGAAAAAAAGTCCTCAAACCTAACTTAAACCTGCGATCAGATCAATTTATAACTGAGTTATATAATACAGTACCTAAAATCACGTTTTCGAAACATATTTTGTCTTCCTTTAAAAAAACAAACGACTATATTACGAAATTTAGTCCAGATTAGGGATTACAGAAACGCGTGTCCTACGCGAGGATCGAACCCGCAAAACTTGCACTCTCTGGTATTGTTGTAGCGATTTCAAACACTCGGCTATCCGTACAGTCAAACTACAATTACAACACTTTATAAAGTGGCAGGCCTTTAAAAACGAAATTGATCAGTAATTCAAGTCATTATTAGTCAAGAAGTGTACTTACAAACAATGAGCAGTGGTGATAACCACATTATCATGTATTATGGTGCCGGTACATGATCTCTTGCGCCCATTTGTGAATAAGATGCTGAAAACACAAATCACTGCTTAAACCCTCTTCTTCACAAGACACTTTTATGTTTTCATTTCAATAATTACTGCTTTTTTTATCCAAATGTTCAATGTTTTCTGTATAAACTTCAGTTAGGTCTTTTTTGACTTGGTAATAGAACATTAATTGAATGAACAAATATTTATCTGGCATTGCGTTAAGGGTTTCATACCCAAAGGACGACTAGTTATTGCTTTCTTTTCATATGTCTGGCAGGCAATATCTTATGAACCTTGAGGTTCACTTTTTCACTTCACAATTTTCACAGATGTTCTAAGTTGAGTTAAGTTGCTTATTTATAAGTTGTTACCGATTTGTTTTTCTTAAGTTTATATGAAAAGGAAATTTGTCGCGTGCCCAACTCGCATTAAAAAGGTTTTTATCTCCAGTTATTAATAAAAGTGTTCTAATTCTTATTAATTAGTAAAGAATGTACTCAATTAAAGCTACAAATGTGTGATCATCCAAGGCGGCCTCGTCTGCCTGCTCCTCAACTTCTTCCTGGTCTAAAATCCAAAACAGAATATTAATTATTTGCAATGCATAACACGCATGTAAAAAATGTCACACAGCACAATGTAATACGAGTTTAGAAAACGAAAACCCAGACAATTTCAAACGTCACTAATTCATTATTAATTTTATCATTTTAATGTTGATTCTAAACGCGATTTATTCTTTTGATTTAGTTCTTGAAAAAGTTGTATGTATGTTTGCATTGAAAAAGTTCGCTTAAACAAATGCTCTATGATTTCCACCCTTCAGATATACGCAAACAAGCACCTCTTCTCGAAGCAGCTTTGCACTAAAGCAGTTGTTGAAGCAAGATGGCACACCACACGGCGGAGAGGGGCATCTCTCTTGCAAACCGGTACCAAACTTAATTTAAATTAGAAAAGTCATAAGCGGCACTTTTGAAAAAAATAAATAAAAAAAAAGCAAGAACATAAGATACTAACTTTCCTCAGCTTTGCCACTAACAGAGACATTATTTAAAAACGAGCTACACGTAAACAAAACCAACAAAATTTCTCTTAAAAACATTCCGATATTAATTTCATCTCGAAACATGTAATATACTGAGTTACAGTTTTAATTAAATCGATAAGACTAGAAACGGTACGGTTGTGGTTGATTAAGTAACACCTGGTTGGCGATACAACAGTAATACCATACTAGCGATACGAATTGAATAAAGAAAATAATGAAGCGGGTCGCAAGAAAACTGTGTAAGTAATACTAACAATGAAATCTTCTTGTATAAGGAAGTTTGAACTATTTATCAAAGTGTGAGTATGTTTTGTAAGTATCCACTCAAGAAGTTTCCAAATATTAACCTTTTTTTTATATGTCCATGTAACTTAAACAAATCTTAGCGAGTCGTGATAAGTCTTAGCACATGAGGAAACTACAAATTCACTCATTTGATGAATGTGAAAACATTTCTGACTGCTTCGCACTTTTGAATTAACCACCAAACATTTTTATACATTTTGGAGTGAATAAAGCTTAAATTGGTATTGTCACACTTATTACAGCAAAAAATGATAAACCAGTTCCAATAGAATACGAAGCTTGAGCCTTGTAACGTAGACCATCACACTTACTTAATTCAATTTGAATCATTCAATTCGGATTCTAGGTTGACCTTTACAGTTTGGGTCGTACTGCAGGCGGTCCCAAGTTAAATAAGCCTTTTTGAGTGCCACTCAACTTTGGAGTCAGGTCAAGAGGCTCAACCGACGATATTGTTGGATATTGTCGAGATTAAGGGATGGCATTTCATGTTGACAGACACTTTGGCACGTATATGTCCATAGAAGGTCGAGATACTGTGTCAACCCTATGTTTTTTCAGTGGATACTTTTTGGTGCTTTTGGTAAGACGTTTATATCATTTTCGTGGGGAAAAATGTGCGAAAGATTGTGTTATTTTGCTCGGATATCTTTTGTTTGACATGAGTTGGTAAGTTTTGTATTTGAATATAATGTTGTTATAATCGATTGAGTGGTCGTTTTGCATTTAAAGAATACGAGTAATAAAATATCAGCTGGTATTCATATATCTGAGAAGAGAGAGAAGCTGACGATAAATATGCGTGAGTAAACCGTCGCATCATTTCAATATGAATCATCCTGTTAAAAGTTACTAGAAAATTTAAAATTGCTGAGGTTTTTAAAACATATTTTTTCTATACTCACTACATTTTTTCATATCACTACATTATACCAACGAGTACACACATTTTTTGACAAAGTTGTCAACATTTTTATGTTGTCAGCACCCTTATTTATAAATAACGCATCCAGCAGCGGTTCCCGTAAGTACGGGTCAACCTCTTACGCACGATTTACAAGGGGTCTACCACCTTGTCTTAAAGCATCATTATTGCAGTTGTGGAAGCGTGGCAGCGTACTACAAGCCTTATAGTGCCATCTCTCTCACACTTCCTTGAAGCAGTGGTCGTGGCCCTCACCATTCACCCAAACCTCTGTGCAGGCTTAAATATGTATAACATTGACATTACTCCCCTTAAAGTTTCGCAGTTATGTAAATGTTAGATGTTAGGCAATTTCTCATTGACGTAATAAGATTTACGCAGTATGCCGTTGAGAATTAAGGGCTTATGCTTGTGGTTATGTCGATATAGCTTTAGTTATGAACTTATGACATTTTGGAGTTGTGTTAGCTGTGTTAAGGAACTATGAAGTGCTTTATATTGCTTTATAATAATAGATAAATAATAATAAATAACAGCAATTAAAAATATCTAGCTGTCCTAGCGGATAAACAGCTGATTTTAAATTGTTTTTTTTTCTGTATAGATTGCCCCTTTCTGTAAGAAACTTTTTGTACAATACATTAGGCTATATAAAATATGGTTAAAGTGAAACACAAAAATGATGGATGAAATCAATTTGAAATCAATAAAGATAAAAGAGTAGCATATATTTGATCAACCCCGTTTAAAAAAATGTTAAAAGCTTAAAACCTTATTTACAACTAGTAAAACATTAAAAGTCACAAAAAGTAAAACATTTTAAATCTGATATACGAACGCAATAAATAAACGAGATCGCAACAACTCGCATACATCAAAACGGATTAAAACTCGGGTTACACAGAAATCACCGAAACAAGTAAACTGTAGAATACTATGATTCAGGAAGCAGAGCGGTTAACTGAAATAATTTGTAGAAAATAAGCGCAAAATTTACTACACTCAAGAGTCCCGACTTGAATTTATTGTACGCAGCGCAATTGTGGAATTTTAAGCAGGCCCGCAGTGCAGAAGGGAAGTTTTGAGTGTACGTGCCGACGGGACCAAGGGACGAACTATTGTGCGTATCGTAAATCTGGAAAGAATGCGTACCGACCTCCTCGTACATGTACCCACTAAATTACGTATTCTTTTGTTTTGCTCGCACGACTCCGTAAGCTTTGAATATAAATAAAAGAAGGCGATGCGTTTTTATTCTCTATTCTATTTTTGAACACGTGCCTTACGCATGTGTATGTTCAAGATATTTAGTAACGGACTCATTTGCAGAAAGGTACCTCCGAAAACCGTAAACAAACACCTCTCCATTTTGAGGTACCGTAAATTGAAAATTAATAACAGACCAAACTAAAGTTAACACCACGAGGCTAATTTTAGAAAACAAACCTTAATTTACAAACTAGTTGCTCTTGAAACATCTGTTCAGCTTCAAAGAATTCAAAGTAAATAATTTACGTAATGCCTTTGAATTTCTAACAAAGTTATGTAAATGCATTGTGAAAGCATGATTTTACTTCAAAATTTTATGGACGAGAAGACAATGAAATTCAACGAGTCGTAACTCAACGTCAAGTTTCTAGTTTTTAGTTTAGCATTTGCAACATGTAGGAATGTTAGTTCAAGTTGGGAACAATGTTGGGACTATCATCGTAGTGTAAGTTTTGACACTCCTAGATACTCCTAGACTCCTAGTACTTAGAAGTTGTATTAACTCGACTTGTATGTAGATTGTCTGGCTTTGGACATACAGTTGTAATCTTTTGGACAAAGTCCGAAATAGTGCTAGTATATTTTTTAATAAGATCTGTTAATCTAGTGATACTGTACCTTTTATTTTACTAAGTAATTTTTTAATGAAATTCATTGTAGAAATAAAAAAGGTTTTAACTTATTCTTCAAGAAAAATCATACGAGTGTAAATTCCAGCGGCCTATTCCAGCTAAATTCATAATTCAGCTAAATCATAATATTGTATTGCCAACCTATATCCTAATGCATGCCAAGTTTTAGCGCTATGAAATACCAGAATTGAAGTTGCAATATATCGGACAAAGAGAATGGTGAAACTAAATGAAAGCTTGTAAAAAAAGAAAGACAAGGCATAAAATAAATAATGATAGATAGTTCAAACATGTTTTATTAATTCATAATAAATTCGCTTCCATTTTTTTATTCTAAATATTCCACCCCAATTAACCAAGTGTCAACCGATGTTAATAAATTATAATTAAACTTAACAAGGGTTGTTAGTTTTGTTCGTAATTTTTTTATAAATTAAATAAAAACTACACTTTTTAAATGTAACCAACATTTATTATTAGGATATATTGACGTCATCCATTATAAAATTTAAGTTTCAGTATAACTCAAATACGATACTCAAAAACCAGGTATGAAAAATATTATTAATTCCAACTGAATCTACTGACTCTAAACTACTATAATCACTAGCAATCCTAAAGTAAAATTGGTTCCAACGACTGCCATAAAAATTACGATATATCTAAAATAGGTAACAAAAAAGGTTTCAGAACTTTTTTAACACTGGCACACTGTAATATATTCTTTTTTTACGAGCATACTGAATCCACGCACTAACGTAGCTCCATTGAAAGTATGTATTTTATCTTGCAATAAAGAATAGTTTTGATTCAATGTAAATAGGATAAAGTTTTTAGTATCAATATAAAGTAACGCATTGCTTTTTCAATTATGTATGAAAGTGCCTTTTGTGAATCTTAAACGCCGTTAAGGTATAGGTTTTCATATGACCGAACTAGGCTTGTCCGCTTGCTACAAATCGGTATATAATGATCCCACGGTAACATAGAATTGGAATAAAATGTATCTAGTTTCATCTAAAACCGTTCAGTGGTTTTTCAGAGTAACAGTAACAAACATTCATACAAAATTTCGCGTTTAAAATATTAGTAGAATAGAACGACAGTCAAACTCAAAACCTTGATTAAATAAAAACCAAATGTCGCAGAAACAATAGAATAACACGTTACTTCCACGACAAACGGTTGAAAGTAATGGATATCGGAACATTATGTATTAGATGAAATTTATTTCTTCGTTCGAGACAGGAGCGAGTGTCCTCATTCCAATCGTTATCCCGATACCTTAGTAAATGTGAAACATATATCACTCACAATACAATCAAATCTTCGTCAATTACACGTCGAGGCCTCTTCGAACCCCCTACCACTGCCTCTTAAAACAAAATGGCGAAGTTTTTGAAGTGAGATAGCGCTCTACATTTCATAGCGCGCCGTCACGCTTACACATTTTCTTTTTTAAGGAAGATGAAGTGGTAGGCCTTTCCCCACGAGAGTGTAACGTTTTACTATCATTAAATAGATTGCTACTTTTTCTCACATTTCCTGGTTTTTATTCGATAAAGCGGATTTGGTTTCGATATGTGTTGTTATAAGGAAGTTTCGACACCAGATTTTTATGACAATCAAATTTATATTCATGGCACTGTTGGTATTAAAATTAACAAATGAGTTAGGTTTTGACAGATTTCATATCATAATAACAGAATTTGGGTCTTTAAAAAGTTTAAGCTATTTAAAGGCCCCTTTATTTGCATTAACACTAATGCAAGAGGTGGCAAATCAGACTGGATTATGAAATTATTATAATGAGCCACTTGCGTCAACAAAATCGAAAATTTCTAATTTTTTCCTACCGAAAAGTTTCGTTCGCCGCTTTTCCTCTTTATACTCATACATTATTATGACAAATCATTAAAAACTTTTTACTATCAGTACTCACATTAAAAACAAACGAAACTTGTATTAATATAAAACTTAGCAACAAAATTGCTCGTAAAACGTTGTGTATATTTCGCGCCTAAGTTTGGATTGCCCCAATAGGGTTGACACTAGCGGCCTGTAAACCCATTCACTCGGTGAGGGTTTGTTGGCAAACATGTCACAAGTCTGTTATTGGCTACACTACATACATAATCACCACACTATTTGAGGGCTAAGTTAATACCTCAAAAATAAATGATTTCTTTCCTGTTTTCTCGATACCTTAAATAGAGGAATCTAGTAAGTAGATAAGGAATTATCGGTATTTGTTTTAAAACACACGCATTTTGGTACATCTAGGAAAGGCAACAGAATCAGCAAAACCGGGTAAATTGATTTCACAGTGACACTTTCAACTTTGACATAATGCATTAGCAATAGTGACACACAAAACCTAAATACCTCCGAGGTATGGACAATAGAATAGATAGATTAAACTCACTTTTTTCATATTAGGCCTAAAGAACCGCCTAAATGTATTTTTTGAAAGGTTAAGTGACGTCACTTGTCAAAAATGATTGCGAATTTCATTTTTATACATTTGAAGTCTTATATTCTATTGAGTAGTAACATTTTCTACACCTCATATCTTTATTATATTATTTCCCGTTTATGTGTTCAGCTTTGAACTATACAATTAATTCCAACATTCAAATCATTGTAACAGTTCAATCAACTTGTCAGTTTTGCCTTCAATAAGACGCGCTGAAGTTTATTGCACTCAATTAAGGTTCCAATTAAGGAGGTTTGTGTTATGTAGAGAGTATTTACGTGCCATTGAGCTCTCATATTACTTGGAAAACGTTTAATATGCTCCAAATGTGCTTTAGTTAGTGAAATAACTTTGTTTATTTCACTAAAATATTGGTGTTTTGGTATTGGTTCAGTAATTGTTTTAAGTGTACCAGACTTGGGTATTTTTAAATGGCTTTTGCACTGAGTAATACAAACATGGTTGAAACAAGTTCATAATACACATATATTTTCCGTAAGAGGATATCACTTTTATTTGATAAGGCACAAATATACTGTGGCACAAAAATTGTAATTAGTATTGACCTTATACAATCATGCCTAACGTGATAATAGGGAATGATGCAATCTCCTAAGGTCCTAAAAAACATCTCAAGTCTATGCATAGTTATACAATTACAGTGTCTGTTTTTAATATTTAAATAACCGTTTTATACTATATGCTCATGAGAACATAATAATATACGGTACAACGCCAAAATAACTCTTTTTTTTTAAGTTAATCTACGAAAAGGCTGGGCAGATTTTAAAGGAACTCTTATTGGCACGTAGCTGCTGTAGTGAGTAAATTAAGCTACTTTAATTAAAGAAAAAATACTTAACGTAAAGTTTTTTTGTAAAATTCCTCGCAAACCAAGTCGCGGGTACAGCTAGTGATTAATAAACAAAAAAGCTCCGTATCATCGTTCAAAATACAAATGAATATTAACAGCACAGATAAATTTTATTACGACGAACATTTTTAAAGTCATCCGAATAAGCAAACGACCTCGGTATTCCAACAAACTAACACAATTAACAACTAACTCAATTATTTATCCACCAGTTGACTTTTATGAAAATTAGTTATTATTATTTTAAAAGCTAATTTACTTTCATTATCTGAACTGGTATGACATTATTACTGAGTTTTAATTTAGCAGAGTATTTAATTTCAGTAATGCTTTAATTAAATATGGAAAGAATTCATATGTACTACATTCGCTTACCTACACAGATAATTAACAAATTTTAAAATATTACATTGTTTTAGTGTACGTCACTGCTTTAGTAATGGTACTTTTAGTAGCACTGGACAAAGCAACTAAACATAGTTTGATTACAATAGGTTGGTATTTCATTAGTATTTTTTTTATTAACGGCAGAAGTGATATCTTAAGACCTAAAGTACTAACAATGACGAATTAAAAATAATACTTCTGCACTTGTCGGATTGAGACGGCGTATTACCAATCGTAAAGCGTCATCTCTCTTTCAACATTCCAAGATTCTAACCTACTTTACTTTGAAAGATCGTGGTAGGTCGCCTTATAATAAATAAAAAAAGAGAAAATTCTTTTTATTTATTTTTATTCGAAGGCTTTCCTCTCAATAACCCAACTGCATAAGTTACTAGTCAAATTAGTCAAGCGTGCATTGAAGCAATCAATCAAAGTTCAACTTAATTCTAAGTAAATAATATATGGCTAATAATTTATCCACCGCAATAGCATTTTATTCGCATTTTATTTGTACATCTTTTGAAAATACGTAAAAAGAATTGTTTGAACAATGTCTGGTCCAGTTCATTCAGTGTAGGAACACTCGTTAATTAAAACCTCACCCGTAATCTGTTAAGTAATTGAAACTAAGGATATAACACGGATTTTCAATGAAGATCTGAGATAGCCGTATTGGTATAAAGCAGAAGCCTGGCTATAGCAAACAAAGGATGTGGAATGGACGCAAACATTTTAAGATCAACGAGTAAAGATAATTTTGTTTTCTAAATTTTATAATAGCGAAGTTCTTTTATTTCTTTTTTTGTCGATTTCCGTGACGTTGAATTTAACCCTAGTGTCGCGGAGCGTATCAAAAACTTTCAACTCACATGCACCCAGACGCAGAGCAAGCATTCGTAGATCACACATATACTTACTTGTCCTACGCAGAATTTCCGAATGTCCAGCTATCATGGTTTCATGAGATACAGCCTGGTGACGGACGGAAAGACGAACAGACTGGAAACTTTGAAATACGGTTCCGTTTGTACCACTTCTGGTCGACCTCTTAAAAAAGTTTAACCCTAAATTTAGACATAGGACGTACCTACGTTCATTAGAATTATACCAGAAAATACTCTTTAAAAATCAGTTTCCACGAAAACCACTTTAAAATGTATAATTATACATTATTTTGTGTAAGCCAATATCCAATCAGTTGAAAACAATGTTGTAATTTGATAGCTATTAACTTGGGTGGATGAGGGCTAACGTAATTATCGTCGCAATTGTTTTCACAAAGGTATTTTAAATTGAATTTGATTAAACAAATGATTTTATAAAGTTCTTTTGGAGTTTACAGGATGATAATTTGATTGCTTTTGTTTAGATTCTTTTGTGAGGGGAAGGATGTATTTACTATACAATGGAGTCATTTACGTATTTTTGTAGATAAGGACAACATTGGGCACGTCTAAAGTGTATATATCTTGGAACTTTCGACGACCACCTCTCCCTCTCATTAATATACTTCGTTTTCTATTAATAGTTTATGGTAACTTACTTCAGAAATGGGAAATTAATTCTGAAATGCGTTTACTTTTGATTTCTTGACCAGGTATCAAACTAACGTGCTACTGTAGTCTGCGTCAAGCCAACGTCAAAACATTAAAGGTAAACGCATATTAAAGTTACACTGTTGCCGATATCAAAGAAAGTTGTTGCTCAACGCTATGTTGTTCACTTTTCTGATTGCACAACTGCCACAGCCTTCTTTCAGAATATGGTAGTAGGCATTGGTGACAGGAACAATAGTTATGGATTCCATTATTCTTTAGATACCGCTAAAAATCAAGCGATATTCATATCATGATATTTAAAAATACAGACAGATGTATGACAGATGTATCACCTGATGAACAACTTTTACATTGCTGCAAATTCAAGTTTACCATCACTGGGCAAAACAAGGAAATTCCTGGTAGGGTTAGCAAAGTTCGCTATAAGTATAATTTCCTTGGAGTTTGCATGGCTCCCAATACACTAATTCCTTTCGTAACTTCGATAAGATCACGTCCATCGGACATAAAAGATAATGATCCGAAACAAAACTCATCCATTCCCAATAATTCGATTTCCCTAAAGGCGAAGATAACAGTGAAATATAACTATACAAGCTTGTACCTGTAGGTTTGCGTGCATTTGGTTAACATCAAGCATCGTGCCTTCTTGGGCTATAAACAATGGAGCAATTCCCATAGCAAGCTATCAAGATGGGTTTCGCGGTTAAGCACTTCTTGCTTTAGGCATTAACCTATAACAATAAATAAGTTAAGTATTTTATACAAGCGTAGTTCGAAAATAAAACCAACGCTACCAAAGGAAAAAGAAAATAAAACTTAAAGAAATAGAAACAGGTTTTCCCCACTTTTAATTTACGGGGGTTAGTTAATCAAATCAGCCTGTCTCCAGAGAGACTGCAGTTCTAAGTTCACGACATCTGATACTAATGAAAAGTACGAATGGCCCGAGAAAAAGACATCACAACAAGATTGTGTAGCAGATTTTATAAAGTTGTTTTACTTTATTTATACCTCACGTTGGACGTTGATAAAGTTTTACTGTATAAAATAGTGAAGGGTACTCCGGTAGGTTTCTTTCTTTTTGTTAGTTGATCATCAACAAACTCTTTTTTAAAAAAACAGTCCCGCTCTAATGTATTTAATCCTTGTGTCGCGGAAGTTTCACAAACATTAAAGTCACATGCACAAATACATACAGACTCACGACAAGCATTCCTGGATCACAAAAACGTTTACCGCGGGGATGGAAAACGTGACACATCGTTTACTGTACAGTCAACAGTAGTTTCCTTGATCTACGCTTTCCAATAAATTCTATAAACAAAACACTATCATGGAGTTTCAATACCAAACACTTAACCTCCTTCTCTTAATCGATAAAGTCCATCACTTATTTCAAATCGATTCTGGATTTCAGTGAGAATCGTACCCCTGATTACTATACGACTGTTTCTTTAGTTTCAGTAGGAAATGAGAACAAATAACAATCGGTGTCGAGACTCGACGCCCTTGATCTAGTTGTTTCCGTAACTTAAGTTGATCCTTAACGTTCGCTCCACTTTGGGCTGTGATTCTTTAACAATTTGTTACCATGGTAACCGGCTGGTAAACGGAGTTGTTATTTATTCAACTTGAACTTGGTTTTTGATTTCCTATAGTTGAATAGGGTAAATCAGTCTTGAAACTTTTGTTTATTATGCTACAACTAAAATAAGTGCCGTTCCGCTTACCCTTTGGCCCAGCGTAGAGAATCTTGGCATGATATGGGGAAGGCCTCCACACAGGCGTCTAGTAAAAAAAGGCTCATTCCCTTCCCCGTTCCGGAAAAGGCCTGTGCCCTGCTGTGGGATGTGATTGGCTGGTGTTATGTCATTGAAAGTTAGTCGTTTTTCATTAATGCTGATTGAAATAGCAAATGAGTACGCGGTAACTTAACATCGTTTACTACAATTAAACTTACTTTTACACTTACAATAGCTAAGTTTTGTCCAATAATTTGTAGAATAATAATAATTAGAGTGTATTCAAATTTCATTTTACTATTGAACTGACATGATAGAGAGATTTCTCATTTCAAACCGGAACTAAATTTGAAGTACCATGAATATACAATACACAATAGTTTCAAACAGCTTTACCATATATATATGTACATATGTCTATCTACAGGTAGCTACATCGATAGCGAATTGATGAAGTTCGTGAATATGCAACTGAAGTTTTGATCCAAGAATATCATATTGCAATCAGTTAGAAGTTCCGAAGTTGTGTGGGTGTGTGGGTAGCCCCGATCGACTATCATACTATTTAATACGAGCTATATGAGAGTTATAATTTACTTAGTTCGACACGTGTGAGTTTTCAAACTAATTGGCTGATATATTAACACTAGGTGCGCGCGTGGTTTTACTCACGCTATTTTATATATCTACACTTTTTCTCGGCTGTGAACTTAGTAGTTTATACTCCAACGGATAAAAAAGAATGTATATAAGTCGGAGGGGTGCATAAAAATTGGATGAGAAAAAACAAGTTTTCTAAATAAAATGAACACTCAAGACATGTATGACCTAGTGAACTGTTGCTTAACCTCAATGACTAGTATTATTTTGTTGAAATGAAACTACTTTTACGGAGTTTTCGTGGTTTAATTTTAGATTTTAGTTCCCGACGTTTAGACACTTTTGCAGGTATCATGGTCACGGGCTGACCCTGATACATTTTGGGATTTCTAGCTCGTTCATTACAGGATAGCATGCAAAAAATCCTTGTAGCATACAAGCACCAATCGTCAAGCTTCATAACAGTCAGCGCTGTCTCCAAACCAGTGATAAAAATACGTAAGACGTATATTTTTAATTGTACATTTATCGTGAAAAACATTTATAATAGAATCTATGAATTGAAAACCTTTTTTGAAGTCAACAATGGCAACCTCTATACATTGTTGTTGTCGAAAAAGTTACCAACAGGAAATATCATAACTAAATATAGCTGGCCCTACTTTCCTTTTTCATAAAAGCAGAGAACGTTATTTCATAAGCAAATATACAGTAGAGGCCGAACGAATTTGATTGCCGTTCAAAGGGTCCTTGTAAAAACTATTTTTCCACCTCCCACGATAAGTTGGAAGCAATCCTTGTACCACGAGACTCTATAGTAATGACGGTGCTATTGCGAAAGGGAGATAGCGCTCTACGTTGCTCGCTACTTGTCTCACAGCTTATCTCACAGCATACAAGGGTCGTGAGTATTCCTTTTTCCTTTAGATACTTACAAAAAAGTTTGTATATTCAATTTAGTACTTCTTGCATTTGTGTGTTTGAAACAAGAAACTGTATTGGTCTATAAGTTTTGTTAAGTACCATGTCCATAGATTCCTTGGTACCTAAATTAGTTTTTTGGCTTATTTCACTTGACAAAGGGTAAAAACATGCGTTAAAAATTATAACTGTCTGGGTCTATTACGGTTTATGAGATACGGTCAGGTGAGACACGGATGGACAGAGGATAAATTTAGGTTAAGTTTTTGGAAGTTTTTGCTCCATTTTCGCTTTGGGTATGGAATAAACAGATTAAAGGTTTAATGCATAATATTAAAAAATACACTATATAAACTTGTATAGATAAATAAATAGAATGTAAAGAAAACGTTAAAAAAGAAACATATTTAATTTTACGGTACGCTGTTCTACTTTATTACAGCAGGACCGTTTAAGCACTGTGTTTTATTTTATAGGCGGTTGAAGCGAGGTTTTACGGCAATCATTCGTGGCTAGCAAAAATTAGGTCCTATTCATACAAATTAATTTTATTGCCGAGTTTCTTCTTAGTAAATGTTCGCATTATTTGTTAAGTACTCTGGTTTAGGTTGAATAAAATTGCCTATTTGGGATTTATATTATCTATGCATTGTGCATCGAACACTTTTTCGACGAATAGTATGAAATGGCAACACTCTTATGTCAATATTTTGATGTTAATTTAAGAATTGGTTTGTTAGATGACTTAAAGTTGTTTTTTAGGCTATAACCAAAATTCCCCTAAAACAGCAAAAAAGTTACAAAATGAATATTCTTTAACTCTTTTGTTTAAGAATATTCATTTTGTTCAGAAAGTATGTATCTGAGAGAATATAATTATTTATAACGGGTATTCGGAGCAGAATTAAATAACTCCACTGTTTAAAAGTTTGATGCAGTTGTGATAAAGCGACATCGCTCTACAGCAAGTAGAAGCCCTTTAGCCCCCTGATGGAATTTTAAATTATGATTAAGTTAAATACATTTTCATCGAGTATCTAAAGGTTCGATATAGATTTAAGTGGTTGAGTTATTGAAACTTCGCAATTACAAACCTGAATACTTTGTTCCAAGTTGGTACGGCCGACCACACGTAGTCAGTAACAATGTATTAGAAAAATGAACCTTAAGGGGAGGAGATAAGGATGATTATTATATTTAAGTGGTGTGGACTGTTGTACAGTGGTTGAATTAAAGGGATTTCTGTTAAAAGCTTTCATTATACTTGAAATTTCAAGTGAGTGTTCTGTTATTGGCTTTGTTTTACAGTATTTGAAAGTCGGTTTGATCAACTTTTATTAATTACTAATGGTAAGAATTAACTTGTTAGATTAATCTTTAAGTAGATACCTATATTAGAGAATAAAATAATTAACTGGAATTGTTTATGTTTTTGAAAGTAATTTCTTAAAAAGAAAGGAAAAAAGTGGTAGTTTCAACCACTGCTAAAACAGGCATTTTGTAGTACGAGACAAACAAAAAAAACCATGGTTATTTTCAGGCATTATATAGGCAAAATACTGTAGAAAACGCATCCAAACTCTAAAAAAAATCTTTTTTACATGCACCCCTCTATTTACCCCGTTTTACGGTATGCATAACTATTGCAACGATCAGATTCAATCGAGGCTATTCAGCAGATCCTTTGTGTATCGTTTCAAAGGCATAGTAATCACTTTACTAGCTAAAAAGTCAACAATAACTTGATGGATCGCTCTCTGATGGATCTATCCAATTTCGTCGGTGCTTCAGTTGTACTTCGTACTGGATTAGGTGGAAAGGTAAGTACCTAAATGTAGCTTATTTGCTAGCGTACCTAGTCGAAAATGTGATAAAAGAGAAATGCAGTTAAGTTTTTGCTGTCTGCACGGACAGCCTAGTGTTCAACAAACCCGCCGTGAGTTACGTATCACGGTTTCGATCCCCGCGTAGCACAAATATTCATGTGCTCCACAAATGCTTGTTCCGATTCTTCTATGTTTATCTTTGAAATGTGATTTACAAATAGGTAAAAAAAACATTATTTAATGCGTAAGTCCTTTTTATTGAGAAAAGGAAAATTTTACAAAATTATTGTTGGATAGAACATGAGAAAGCTACCGTAGCATTTCTTCTGTAACAATACGCCATAAAATACCTTAAAATTGAGGTAAGAATATGTTTCTAATGTGTAGACTCTTGCTAATAAGAGAAAGTGTATGATTAACATATTAAGAAGAAGAACGGCGAACAGAAATTTAAGTTGTGCAATTTTTCTTCAAACTTTCCTCTGTATCTTTTTGCAAACAATTATGGATGGATTCCATCTGACTCTTAAAGAAACCTTTTCAGTTGTTTTTACAAACATAATTTACCATTTTATATTACTCGTACAACAACAAACAAACCGTTCAAAGCCTTGATTTTCTCGAACTTTCTCATTCGGAATGTAACTGTAGTATGCAAGTATTGCTTAAAACTCCAAGTAATATATATGTAAATGCGTTGAAACAAAGCAACGGCGTCGGATCAAGTCGCAACTCCGCTGTTATTAGATACGCGACGTTCACCACGTACTGCTTAATATAAAGACAGTCACGCATTCAAATACTTAAGAAAATATATGTAATTTAAAAATATAAAATGTCTTATTTCTACCTAAGTTCTTATTTCTTAAGATGTGCTCTGTATGTACTCTGGGTTTTGCGTCGGTACTTGACTTCGCTTCTTTTGATATTTTCGGGCATGAAAAAGCCTTCACAGATATTATTACAATCCAGGCGTTTTCTTCGAATTTAAAAAAGTATTTTCCAGTAGTAGAATAATCAATGTAAGAGGCCACTTATGATGACGAGAATATAAAAAAAAAATGGAAAAGAAGGCGGGTTATGTGCAAGCCTGACTCGCGATACTGAGGATTCCATACAAATAGGCTAGAGGGAAATAATCGGTTCGGTAGCAAATATTTTTTTAGATGTTTAAGTAAATGGGTCCTTTGGATACAAAACTCTAAAAACGTCTTAGAAGAAACACGACAGTCTGAACCTTGGATTGTGCCTTGGATTGTAGTAGATCTAGCGGCTGAAGTCAAGGGCAGAGAAAACAATGAAAAAATTAAACCTTACCGTAAGTCCAGCCTCTTAACCTATAATAAAAAAAAAGGAACTACATACGTCTTCATCTAACTTTCACGTATTTTTAGAATCAATCTATGCACAATGTACATTATACATATGACGTGAAGTATTTATACAGTATATTAGGCAGGGGTAACCGGTGAGACTACACTCTACAGGATCTTCAGACTAACCTGTATACATTTGAATACTAGAGACATTGTTGATCCGACTTAGGTCTTGTTAACATGCATACTAAACTCCTTGGTAAATAGAGGTACTAGAATATTCCTGTTCTAAATGAAATTTTACGTCTCTTGAAATGAAATAACGTGTTTTAAATAGTTTTAAAATGAGGGACAATTATTTAAAATTGAGTATTGTTTTATTAACTACATTAACAAATAAATTTGAAGAAAAAAGTAAATATTTTCACGACTTTGACTAGTAAAATGTTTATGCAAATCGTTTTGACAAAATACATGAGCGAAATGGAAAAGTTTTGTATATTACAAAAAGATATACAGTACTAGTTATGACTGTTACTAAACGCTTGAAAAATACATTTATCTGATATATATGCAAAGTAGAGTCAAGCGATTCCAAAACGATGTGATACCATCTGCAAACTAATAAACTGCATTCTACGGAGACTGCAGAAAAAAATGTAATATCTAGAGCAAAGAGGAAAGATTCTAATAACTACTGGATTCACTGAAGCAAGAACATTTTATTACTTTTAAAAGGTTTGTATAATTTTAAACAAAACCAGCTCCATTTTAATTTAGGCTTTAATTACTTCCATGATACAATATACAAGAAATAAAAAATATTGTTGTATTCTCTACAAATTGGACCGACAATTATAAAGGAATTTCATTTATTTATAGAATAAATATGTGTTTGTTTCACGTACAACGAAACGAAAGAAATGAAATTATATAAAATTGTGTTCCATTCCGTTGTAGCATCCTGTCAAAAAAAGGAATAAATGAGTTCCAAGGCGACATAATTCGAGTAGAAGTTTAAATTATTCATACAAAACAGAAACTACATAAAACGTACATACTGTTTATATTTCGCACAATCGTTTAGTTCTTGGAGAGTAACATTACTTAGCGACGGTATCTTCACATTTTATTCATTACTTCATACATTTTTTGTTGGTTTCTGCAGATGCCGCGATAAGTAATACGCAAACACATGGTTATTTTCCTTTTCGATTTAAGGATGAGGCTGGAAAATGGTGATGGAAATTGTGGGCTTGTGGCCTAGTTGCAATACTACCTAACATTACATAGTTACGGTTAATTAAGAGAAAGCTACTAAAAAGCGACAGTTATCAACTGCTAGTAAGGCTGGGCAAATTTATAATCATTACCATGTTCAGTCTAAAGCTCATTGCTAGGCATAGGTGTCCCCTATTTGCTGCATTCTCTTCAAATATAAATCAGCTATTTAAAATATTAAAAACTGTATTGTAGACAATAAAAAGTAGCATGAAGTACATCTTCAAAGATAAACAACTTACGCTTAAACTCTATTCTCAAAGTGACACAGCCTAAGTGGTCATAAATCGTAGGCCATCAATTTGCATGCTAATAGCCATCCTGCCACAGACAAGTGAGTGACAAGGGCAAAACTTTACTACCGCTGGGCCAAGTAAATGACCCTGTGGATATTAGGACATTTTTCTTCTTCCAACGATTATATTAAATTTACAGCCCTTAAAAGACCATCAGAGCCGTCGACTTATTAAAAAAACTTGAATGAAGTTTAAGTCCCATTTCGGGCTCCATTTATTTCATCTTCTCATTCCTATCGACATCTATATTTTAAGTAATTTAAAACTTCATAAATTCCACTGAAAATATTACGATAAAAACAACCAGAACAAACAAAAACGATTAATACTTATCGCGATTCAATTTAAATATTGTTTGTAATTGAATATTAATTCCAAAATGTATTTAGAAGCAATTATAACAAACATTGAATTTGTACAACAATAACGTGTAACTGATTTATTATGGATGTATGAACACGACCCTAATTTGTATTTAAACTTTTAGAACAGACAAATGAAGGTAATTTCTGGCAAACTGAGTTTCAAATAGGGTGATGAAATATAAATCCCATCGAAATATTTAGCGTGTAGAGAGCCAAGTTCTATCAAACTTAACCTACTTATTCGCTGCGAAAAAAAAGAAGAGCTTTAAATTGAGTAATATGTACTTACGTGCATGTCACTGGAGGTTGTAAATTCTAAAAGCTTCATGCTGTGACTTGTTCTAATTAACTATGTACTCGCCAATAGTAATAAACTAACAGAACAGTAGACTAAAATTAAACTAAAACCAACGTATCTATTTGAAATATTAAAACATTGTCCATCTGACTATTGTATTCTTTACTTTTATTTCAAGTCATCTAAGTTGATTTAATTTAAAAAACGATACCTTTATTCAGGTTATAATTTTCGCCATCTGCGCCGAACTTGGCTAATGAACTGCCGTGTGCCCAGATAGAGAAAATTGTAAAGTTGTATTTGTGCTTCACTCTGTCCCTTCAGAGGATCAAGTTGAAAGGGTTTAAGTGTTCTGGGCGAAAGCATTTTAGCTTTTAGGTTACATTACCACTCAGCATAATTTTTGTGAGATTCTTTGTGTTAAAACGTCCTGTCTGCAATTGAAGTTGTTTGAATTTTTGAGAATTGTGAAATAAAATTGTTATAAGTTAGATATGTATAGGTACTTTTTTGATAAAAATAAATATTTTAATTCACAGAACAAAAGTAAGCACAAAAAAATAATAATTTGAAAACTCATGACTACAATGCCAGTCTATCACCATTGGACATCTCAAATGATAATACAAAACCATACTTCCCAATATTGCTCTCTCCGTGATCACAACTTGGAAATGTACCAAACATTTTAAAGGTAGGTATTGACGGTTATTGTTTGGATAACAATAACCGTCAATACCCAAGCGAAAATACTCAACTCAGTCCAACTTCAATACACCCCGTAACAACTTAATAAGCACGTCTGAATAAGCTACAATCGCTCAAAGAACATAACGTTTGGATTATCGCGACTGCAACTCATTCGGAATAATCCTTTGCATTTCGTTTAATTAATTTTACGGGTCCTTGGATGAAGACGGCGCTCATTACGTTAGCGTCAGTGAGTGAATTACGCTCTCGTCAGCGAACGACGAATGTGCGGTACACTTGGGCGCTTTCGAATGTTGCACTGTACTCTGTACCGTGTCCGAATGCTTATGTTGACATTGTTTTGTTTCAGTGAGTTTAGATACATAATTTAAGGTAAAGATCTTTATCGGTTTACTGACTCCATTTTGTTTTAGAGGTATAGGTAGTTAACGGTAAACTTTATCGGCTTACGAGTATTAGTGCATGCTTTCTTAAGTAAATTATTTTATTGGAATACTGCGAGTAAGAAATTCAAAATTTATTGCGATAGAATTAAACTAGCTGTCACGTGATTAAATATCTGTCTGTGCCAAAGTGTTATGATAACATGCGGTTAAAATTATACCAAGTTAATTTCTAAAACATATCGTGTAAAAAAGCAGCCAAGTCTAGTCGGACTCGCCCATGACCCCGTATTAAAACCAAGTTATTTTTTTTTATAAATATAACAGACAAAAAAGAAACACGGTTACAGGAAACGCAATTAAAAACTACAAACAATATTATTTTAAATCTCCAAAACTTTAATAAAAGCATGTCATATAAATGTTGGAACTCTCGAACATTTCCACATAAAATGATAATTTCTGTACCATTTATGAAATTAACAAAAGCCTCGAGGCTTGTGTTCAATCATTCGCGTAAATTTTCGATTGTAGTTGAAAATTTCAACCATAAGTAGATATTTATTGGAAATCCAATTTACCTGGCTCATTCATTATTATGTGACAAATTATAAATAATGTAAACATGACAAGATGCGGTCTAACGCAGCATGATACGGAATAATTGAATTGGGATTTTCAATAATTGAAGTGTGGCTACTTTGCTGTATGAACGGCAATTAATTAGCAGATTCAATATAATTCACGATTGATTATATTTAAAAAAAATTGATGTCTTTTCTCTTACTCTTTTAACAATTACCAAAAATTTTACCAAAAGATTTATTTTACGAAATACTTCTACGCACAAACATCGCCACAATACCTTTTACTCTACTAAAATTATACTAAAAATATTAACTTAAACTAAAATATACCACACTAAAACCCAAACAAGGAGCATAATTTAAAATAAAACACAGTTATATTTTTATAAATTACACAAGCACGTTTCCCGAGCACACACAATGTTTTATCTTGTTCACTTCATAAAAAGTTGAACGTTTTAAAAATATTTGTTTGCATTTAATTTGAACGTCGGTCTTGGCTTTTAATTTTTTTCTGTTTAGTCTTTATCTAATTTTGCTCGTGAGTGTACCTACTTGGAAGTCACGTACAGCAGCGGGTTTTCGCTTTCTTAAACACGGAACATAGGAGTAGTAAAAGGAGGTGCTAAGTGGCAATACAAAAGAAGATATTTCGTCCAATCTTAGCATATCTTTCACAGATTTACGTAACATTTTTCTTTTTGCGGTTGTTCCGTCAAAACCTTAATCTAGGCATAATTTTTGCCAAACGACAAAGAGCGACAAGAATCAGAGAGCGTCACACACTGAGTGATAAAGTTCCAGTTGTACGGCAGCGTAGAGGCACTTCCATCAACTCGTCTATTCTTAACCACAGATATTCTTAACCCTTGCACATTTCTGCATAAATTTGTCGTGGCTTGTGAAACGTCTAAACACACTTTCATGGGCTGACGCGGCCCTACGTGACGTGGGTACCGCGATGTATTTGCATTATTTGATTTGGTGTAGTTCAACTTCGTACTGGGCAGTAGTTACTAACGGAATTCTCGTGTTTACGAATTGAATTTACTATTTTTATCTGAAGTGTACAAAATTGTGCTTTTAAATGTGATAGATCTGTTGTATTTTTATGATTCCGTATACTTAAAGTGTCAAAGCGGATCCCTATTACTAAGGCTCTATTGTCTGTCCGTCGGTCACCAGGATGTCCTATTGCTACTAAAACAAGATATAAAATTGAAGTTAAAAATGGTTGGTGACCATTTTTTCTGTCTCGCGAGTCCGATTTCACTGATGTTTATTTTCAAGTATGTACGTAGCAATCAATGATCTAAAGAAGACCGAAACAGAAAGTTTTGAATGTTTAAGGATTCTTGATAAATATTGCAGCTTTTTTGGTAGAAGCTACATAATGATATGAAAATCAGATGAAGCCTCTTTCATAAATTAACGAAATTGTTAAATTGTTTTCGTATTTTGTATTGTTTGAAGAACGATTTCAAGAATTAACGATGAATATTACATAATGTACATGCACGATAATATAAATATTTAACTTGTAATTTTTTGATGCATTGATTTAATTATTGTTTATGTTTTTTTTGTATATAGCAAATGATTGTACTGAAAAATAAATTTATGTAATTAGTTTATGTAACTAAATATGCTTTTAACTATTGCAAGTAAATAAATAGTGTTTTCATCAAATTGAGCCTGTGTAGAGAATGAAGATAAGTAAACGAATAAGTCAGAGTAGAGATTGAGTTTTTAGACGAATTTGTTACTACGTCCAATTCAGGTAAATATTCTATGAACTACCTAAACAACTTATACGCTTAATGGGATTGTACTAAATACTAGATTATACACGGTAACGCATATACACATCTGCAACAATAACTGCTAAATACACTAACGTACGTATTTCTGATAACTCGTTATTGTTTCTATACTGTCTATACCAATAGGAATATTATGCTGAGGAAATATTTGCTGATGTGTTGGTTCAGGATGACCTATAAAGCTATTACCGTTTCATCCAACACACGATATAATAAGCACTCGGTTTATCTAGGTTATTTGAAGTGGAACGTTCAGTTGATATTTTCGTCTGAAGTTTTCACATTTCACACGCGGAACCGTTTTTAATGAGCGCGGTTTAAATTGTTAGTGGTTAATATGAATTAGTAAGGTTTATCTTACCTTTTTTTTACTTATTATTTATAATAATAATACCCTCATTTTCCTCATCATTCGGCTGTGCAGGACATATTATAGTGCACTATGTACTATCAAATCAAATGGGACAGCACTCCGACATTAAAGAAAAGATATCTAGCGTAGGCCCCAAGTTCGAACATGCCTTCCGAAACAATGGAGCTGTGATATTGATTTAAAAATCGCCTATTAAATTCAAAAAGTAATGTCATGCCTTGGGATCGAACTCGGGAAAGTTTCCTTGCAGTTCTGGAGCCCCGCTAGGCTATCACGCACGCAGTGTATTTGGGATGGTGATCTCAACCACTCGACCTTCTTTGAAGTAAAAGGATACCTCCTCCAGCTGGCTCGCTAAAACGCTAAACGGCGGAGTGATCTGCACTTTATAATACTAGCAACTTCTTGTTTACCCTTTGTCGTACCAGATTTTGCAGTCAAACCAACAGCTGGCCACCCATGCAAACACCAACCGCAGCAATAGCAGCGTAATCGTACTTTCTGTACATAAAGTTAATACAAAGATTCTTTTGTATAACATATAATATATGACGGAAAGAAGACGATAATTCATTTTCAGTACAGATAAGCTTCAATCAATCCTTATTACGTATAATCCATTAGATATTGTATAGTCAATTTGTTAGCAGTACAATAACAATTTGGCTAGACTACACAAATTAATCTAGACAACAGATAGTTCCTCTGTTAGCCTGTCCGATTGAAGATAATTGTTTTGACATCTTTGTTGTATTATAGTATCTAGACTATAGTATAAGTTATATGATTTTATGTGTTGTTTCAAGAAGTATTTTGCTACTGTTCCTTGCTGGAGTACAATAAAATATAAAAATAATATAATATATTTTATTTTCTCATTATTTTCTTACTAAACTAAAATAATATTTACAAGTAGCAATATTTAACAAAGCTGGGCCTGTCTTTATAAATAGGTCTTGAAATTAATAGAAAACGTTTTTCTGTCCTTAAGTCCACAATAAATAGATTTCATCCCTACTTAGTGATTGTCTTCAATTAGTCTAATCCTAGTGTGATTAGGAATAAACATCAAATAAATATAGAACCAAAATAAATGTTTATTTCTCAGAAATAATTATCTGAGCACAATACATATTGTTATCAAAAGTAAGTCGTGAGTCGTGGTCTGTTTTTAGAAGGCGTTTCCATGAAAATATTATCTTAACTTTGGGATATCGAGCAAAAGGATTCCTCCCGAAATGTACTATCATATTATTGTGATAAATATTTATATTATTATTTTTCCGTTAGCAAAGGAGAGTACTTCAGTAACTCTCGCTCTCAGGGACTGTTGCAATACTGATCAATCCACTTGACCTAAATATTTAAGGGCAAAAGAATGACTTCTGATATTTTTGAAAGTCTCAATACGCGGAGCGTTTTAAAACAATTTTGATACTTAGTAATAATATAATATTCCACAATTACACACAACGCCATCTAGTTACAAACTAAGCAAAACTCGTATTATGATTAAAAGACATTTGATAATCATAACTTTATATAAATAAATAAGGTAAGTGACACCCAGACGCAGAAAAAAAATGATCGAGCTCGTCATACAAAGATTTGTTATCGGTGGGTATCAAGTCCAGGGTTACTTACCACCAGACTAACATTCTAGTCGTTTGGCCGCCAATAAAAATCGTGTACGGACCTCCTGTTAGGATAGTTTCGAAAGCCCTGTTTGTTTTCGTAAATTTCAAATTCGCTCATAGATACAAGTTTCAAAATGCCATAGCTGTGGAAAAGAACTCTACAAAATACACTTAAAATTTCCAGTCTCCAACCAAACATGAACATGCAAAATAACTCCCTAGATTCAATACTAATATATTGATTGTATCGGGCACCTTCCTACCTAATGTTTGTTCCTCGAAATATACAACGAACCTAACTCACCAAGTTTTAATAGTTGGACTGGATAGCGCAAAGTTGAGGCACTTATCGAAACAGGTGCGTGTCAAATATTTTACTGATACGGTCGGCTCTCTTTATGTGTAAAGTTCATTTAATTATTAAACTGCGTTGTTCCCGAGGTTTCAGAACTACCCGTTTTTCAGCTAACTAATGTTATTTGTTTGTGAGTATTGTTTAATTATCGTTTTTGTTGTTTGTTTTGTAGTAATGAAAAAATAATTGTTAATAATCTTTTTACTACGCCCGTACGCACCGTTTTCAAGGTGTCGCTAGCTCTGAGGTCCCGGGTTCGATCCCCGGTCGGGTCAATGTAAAAATTCACATTTCTACATTGTCTCGGGTCTGGGTGTTTGTGGTACCTTCGTTGTATCCGAATTCCATAACACAAGTGCTTTAGAAACTTACTTTGGGTTCAGAATAATGTATGTGATGTTGTCCGCATTTATTTATTTATTTATTATTATTTATTTATTTACGATTCTTGAAATATTTAAGATCTGACTCTTAATCATTTATTAAACTATATAAAAAAAATGATTAAATTTAAATGTTTAACGTAGACCATTATTTTTGTTGAACACATGTTTTGATCCCGTTAGGCCGCGAATGAGATGGGGTTACGATATTATACAGCGAGATAGCAAGAATATGGTAAATGTGAAATGCAAGAGACGTATAAGATTGTTTTAATCAATGGAAAGCCATTGTGTCCAGCAGTCAGTTATACACGGTAGATGACCATAATGAATATACATAGATTTAAATTTTTGGTTCCTTTTGTTTTAAACTTAGTAACCTCATTATCTTGTATTGTCCCACAATGTCTATTAAATACCTGTATAGAAAACCACTACGAAAAGAAAAAAATATTTTAAATGTATTATTTATTTAATAAATAAATTCCAGACGACCGAAATCGCTACGCCGCTCTATCTCAAGTCTCAAAGCTAAAGACATACTAAGAATTCGCTTTTCGTTCATTTCAAATAATGTAATTGTTTTTCCATATCTCAGATAATTCTAGGAAATTTCTGACTGAGCTAGACCTCACATTTTTTTCAGGGACAATGCTGGACATTTTTTGCTTGACTAGAATTCATCTTTCATCATGTCTGGAGTTCTGTAAATATTTGTAACTGAAATAAGACAATTTTCGGTAACAAAATGACCTTTATGGGAAAAATATTGTACTGATTTCATTGTATTTTTTATAATAACTATCGTGAGACTGATTCATTATAAAATGATGTAACGGTTTACTCACGCGTATTTATCGGGGTAGCCCGACTAGCTTCGGACCCAACCGGAGTCCTAAATCATGAGCAGACGCGGCGGGATTGCTTATTTTTTTTATTCCAAAGGTAACAAATAAACATTATCCGTGACAATTGCAACTGACAATAGATGATAAGCTATCAGGGTTTTTGACAAAGATCCTAGTGATTGCCGGACGCACAAACGGCCTAACAGACAGCTTAGCCTTAGTAAAAACATAAAATGTATACAAAATTCATTCATCAACAAAAACACTCTAAGAAAACCAAACCACAACCATTTTTTACTTAAAAGACCACCCAACACTTGAGTGCAATAATAATGTAACGTTATAAATAAACTGTTTGAAAATGAACAGCGCGTCATCTGTCGTGGTCCTAATGGGTCTAGACCTAGCGGATATTACACCTTCCGTAACGTAAGCGAATGACGTCACCGCACAGAGGAAATTGACGATGTTCAACGTGGAAAATAAAAGCTTTATTTTCCTCTTGCTCTGTAACTAGTAGGCGGCCGTGAATTTGTTTGGGATTTTTAAAAGATTTCATTGTTGTTTATATTGTGATTTGAAGAAACCTCCGGAGTTTGTGATTGTTTAGTGGGTGAACTTCTTTATCAAAGGCAACCAAGATTATATTTTATTAGCTCATCATACGCCAACGCTGTTTGCATAAACTACGCTATAAAGATTTATACTAGTAATTCATACCAGTTGCATTACTGCAAAAACATTGAACTTCAGAAAAAATAAACATTTTGTGATTTGATTTAATAGTTACCAAAATGAGGCGTCGCGGACATAAGAACCAATAACAATTAAAACCTCACATCTCATTGTAATACCTATACTAAGATTAATCCGAAATTCAACAATACTAAAACAACCGCTACTACTATATAGATAAGTCACACTAAACCGACTATAAGGACAACAAAAATGTAATATTTATACAACACACATGGTTAAAGAACTCCGTGTTATTACCATCGCTTGTCTCGTCAACGGATATTGTGTCGTCCACAATATGGCGCCGGACATTAGACAGTGTTGTTACATGTCGCTATCAATATTATTATGTCAATAGAATATAGCGGTTTTATTACTTTGTCGTTTAATACTTATGATATAGAAAAATAGGGTAATTTGATGATCATTGACATGTTTATTAAAAGGATTTTGTAATTTTAAAAGGTTAATAATAGTTTCTAAACCTGGCTTGTTTTTTATACTTAAATAGAGACTCTTTAAGAAATTAAAGCCTTGTTCGATTTGGTCCTTAATTCTGTTATTCATTTTCTTCGCCTTTCATCTTTTTATCAGAAACAAAAAATAGTTCTTATGAAATTAATAGTAACCATATTAAAATTTACGAATTATAATTCAATTTATTTACATAAAACTGTATTTTACTTATCATCGTAGTACTCAAAAAGTACTATCACAAGGTGAGTGAACATTAGGACCAGGAAATATCCAATGTCCAAGTCGCTAAGTCACCGAAAAATCGTGGTTTCTTTAAGAGCCTTCACGGAAATGATTCTTATTTGCCTCTCAGGATTAGTTTCATCGTCGAAAATGTGGCGACATTGCTACAATGTGCCATAATGTGTATTTTGGAAAAATATATATTTTGTAAAAAAACTAGCAAAAGGACCAGTAGAAACTATTTTAAGCAACAATAGATGTAAAATATTAATCGCTATAAATTTAAAGGTAATCCGTTTTAAATGAATTATGAGACAAATAAAATAAGCCATCTTTTTGTCTGCAAAAGACACAAAGATTATCATTATTCACAATATTGCGTAAGGACCAAAGAAGATTTATCAAATAAATTACCTGTAAGCCGATTACGTTGCTTATTTTCCTATTTACTTCCCCAATATTGTCATTAGAATAATAAGTCACAGGCTTGAATCGCCAAAATAGACCTTATTTGATCCACGTGTGTTATTAACTAACTTAATATACTGGGGCCTTCATGTCTCCGCCTAAAAACATATTTTACCCCTTGTTAACCTTTACAGTGCGAATTTCCATTACTAAACGTAAATTTTACCGCCAGCAAAGCAATATAGTAATTGAAATTCACGTTTCTACGAGAGGGCTTTCGGCTGATAAGGGCTAAAGAGTTAGGGTCCATTTTAATAAATATTTTTGCTTGCTCCACTATCTATTGTTTTGAAGCCTCGGTAATAAATGGTTAAAGGTTTGAATAATTAAATGTTACTTGATACATTTATAATTATGTGTGGGTGTTTCATTTTAACATACACGATTAACTTGGTGTATTTATAGAAAATTCTGTTAATGTTTATTTCTAGAGTATTTGTTAAGGCTTTAGTTGACTGTTTGTTAATTAATATTAACCTGTGATAGCTTAGCAAAAAGCTTTTGTTCTATAGACAACCAGTCCTACTTTGGACTTTACCTTTGGATTTTACCGCAAGTGAATTGTGGAGGTCAGTTAGGCATAAAATACACTAAAAAGGCGATTTGAATAAGACTAGAAGCCAAACCCTAGCTAGGCAAAAACTAAGTCAAAAGAAAAACCGTTCAAGTTTAAGTCGACCTCGCGACACCTAGGATTCCGTGCAAATAAGCCAAAAAAACACATGGCATAAAATGGACTAAATGGCAATCATGAGATGACACAGAAGATAGACTGATAGAAAAACACACTGGAGGGCCTTAAAAATAGAATCTTTTTTTTTAATAAGACACACTAAAAAGATATATAAATGTATTCTAAATAAACGATGTTAAATAGAAAAATATTCTTTGACCAAATTATATTTAAATTCTTTAAGCTAACACAGCCCTAATTAGTAGTTTGATAGTTAAAACGTTAGTAGTTAAAACCCTTATAAATTTAAATGAACACTATTTTGTTACACATGTTAACAGTCTCATAGTAATAATTCTGAAATATGAACCTAATTAAAATTTGCTGGAAACGGTATAATTGGACGGGACAGTCCATCATACGAAAATCGTGATATCATATAGGTTTCCTCATGGGTATAGGTTTGGGTTTCACATGTAGACTGATATAAGTTGATCCGTTTTGGAAAAGGTATTTTCTCTTCTTTATCTTAGGAGTAAGGTGTTCCTAAGGGGCAGGGGAGATCAAGGTATATTGGTTGTGTATCAGATAGTTCTTGTAAGCCAGTGGGGCTTTGTCGATCCCAGGATCCCGCGGGCTTTAGGCCGCCGTCAACATAAACAAAATGCTATTATTGCTTGTATCTTATCTCGGGAAAAAATATTGGACATTGCTTTCGAGGCCCGTTTTCATTTATCGATATTACTATGGTCGTATGTGTATACACGCTTATAAAGAGGTGTTACACAAAATGATACCTTTTAGTTTAGATTCTTGGAAAAATTCTGTATTTTTGTACTTGTTATTTCATCTAGCAATTTGTTTGTTATGAAGGATTAACAATTTTTTACTTTGTGTATTATTATTACGAAAGAAGCAACTTATAGATATCTACATTAATATGGAATAATTAACATAATTCGTGTATTTCAAATATATATTGTACATCTAAAATAGCTTAAAGCTAAATAAAATTGTTCTTTCCTCGCTTGCAAAATAAAATTGTTGCAGCAAAATCAATTTCAACATCACTTTTCCTAAGAGCAAAATGAACTTGAGGCGAAACAAAATATTTTTAACAAGTTTTTAGCCAAAAGCCACCTTAAGTAAGTTTTCTTGTTTTTCTCTCACGGTAGAAGCGATCGCAAAAACTAGGAACCAACTGGAAGTAAGGCCCACAACACACTATCGCATAAAACCAAACTCGGTAACATCCCAACAAAAAGTCTTTACTTTCGTATTACATTCGCCAAATGTTTGCAAATCCATTTCTCCACTGACGCGATAAATAAATAAAACCTTTTTTATCAGGCTTGAACAAAATAAAATAACTTTTTTCGGGAAAGGAAAGTTGCCCAATTTTGTCCGAATTCGTTAATACCCTCGATGTAGCAACGCCTTAATATTGGAAAGAAAATTAAATTATCTAAGAAATACGTTTCCTGTGGAGTTTTCAGGCATTTTCTTTATATTTGATGAAAGTTGCACGGTGGCTCCGTAAGTCGATAATATGAATGCGGGAAGCTAGCTTTTTATTTTAGATTTATTTTATTATATGCAATGAAAGTGGTTGGAAACATCGTGCTTTTGGAAAATAACTTATTTACATACTGTTCTTGACATTATAGATTCGTTTTTTGTTTCAGCGAAAATTATAAGCAGTTTGAATGTTTAAAACACTCTATTTATTTACCTTTTCAAGGGAGCACTGTATACAGTCATGTCTGCGTGACGAATTTAACAGCATATAAAATGTATGTAACAAGCTTATTAAAAGAAAATTTACCAAATTCTTAAAAACAAGATTATCATCATCAATGCCAAGATTATTAAAACATGCATAACATACATATTTGGGTGACAACCCGTTTATTAAATCATGGATTAATTAACGTCTTCTTGTTATTGTAGCTATTCTTCACTTAACGTCGCATCAGGATACAATTACGTCAATCAATCCGCAAATCTGATTTAGGAAAGTGACGTAGCGTATCCAATATTGAATTTCTGTTCGATGGCGTCTGAAAACATTAAAACCCAACGAATGTAAAAGTTTATTATAGTTGTATAAGGTGTACCGTACTTAATAACTTTTAAAAGGAGAAAACCAAACTCCATAGAAACTTGGGCCTGGCGTTACAGAGCTGGAATTTTGCCATAAATTAGAGAACTTAGGAAGATTTCACGAGTCCAATTTTCACGACACTCAACAATGGCCAAATTGGTAAAATCAGACAATGTTTACACTGATTGTTAGTCTTAGCGAAACCTCCTTTTTAAAGTGAAACCTCCTTCTCAAGATCCTTAGTGAAACCTCCTTCAAAACCTGGGACCTGACAAGCGGTGCGCTATAAAGGACGGAGCGCGCTTAGCAACGCTCTCTCTCATGTCTCTCTCTCACACTCTCTGCTGTCGAGATCGCTGGAACATATGGCCGTCTCCTGAGTTGTATTTATTCAACTGTAGCGCTTGCAATCTACCATGATGAGGTTTAGGTACCTACCTACTTACTTAAAAAGCGATAAACTCAGATTAATATTCGTGAAAACTTCAGCAGAAAACTGTTTACTAGATAAGGCCTACTTAGATCAATAATGACATATTTAAACATTGTATTTACTACCAGGGGATTTTTTGATGCTATCTGAAATTACAGTAAACTGAGATTGCAACAATAGGTTTATTAAAATAAAAACTGTATTATTAAGATCGTTCTTTATTAACCACCTTCGTTAGGATTATCGTAATATAATAATACAGGAATTGTGCAGGAGTAAAATTGGTCCATGGTGTGGGCACAGCACCCAACCAATCTTCGAATTTCTATTGTGTTGCAGCGGTCTGTTGCTATTCCACCATTAATGAACTCATGGTACAGTATCCACCAATCGTCAGAAGAGCAATATCCGGTTTTCCAGCAAAGGTCAGCAGGAATCCAGGCATCCAATATGCAAGCAAGGGTCAGTCAGAAGGCAAATAGTTTCGGAGTCCAGTATTCGAGCAGAGGTTTAATATTGTAATAAATCTCGAGAATTTGAAAAACACATTCACGCGCTCGAAGATACGAAAAGCGAATGTCACTTATGAAAGCACGATGACAATTATCAGACGTTGACATTGGCATTTGACATTTGCTAGTGTAATCCATGTGAAATAAATGAATCGATGCGTTAAAATCGATTTTTTCTATTATTTATTTCCTTTAATGATTTTTTAATCGTGCTTACATAAACAAGTTATTAGACACCAGATTTTTTATTTTACAATTATTTGAATATAAAAAAAGGAATTACACTAAAATAAAGGCTAAGGCTGATCTATATTTGCCCAAAGAATTAGTATTGCCATACAACACTGGCAATACTAATTCTTATTCTTCTGGGTACGTTTCCCGATTTTAGCAATGATGAAGATGTCTTTTTTGACGCTTTGTAAATAATGTATATTTTTCATTTTATATTGATATAGTTTTAAAAATATAATATCCGCTAAATCGATTATATCCTAGGTACACTCTATTGTTTAATGCTAGTGTTTGCAAATGAAGTTATGTACAATAAAATAAATACTTTAACGGTTTACAAAGGTTGTTTTAAATAGAAAAATAGAAATGTACTTTTTTTTAGACTTGGCCATTGTAATTGAGGCTAATATTTAAATGGGTAAACAAAGAAAAATAGTAGAATTTTTTGGTACATATTTCATTCGTGTAACGGCTAGGCCCAGAATCGGGTTTCTCCTTTACAAACATAGATTGTACAGCGTCATACCTGACAAATACTGCAAATAAAAAATAACAGTTACTGCTACAAGATATATACTCGTAGCAACCAGGTTACGGCGTAGCGCTACGAGTCTACGAAAAAACTATTCGAGCGCAAAATGTGAGTACGTAGCATTCAAATGTTGGTAACGAAAAACTAACAAAGAAAATGTTTCCAGTGATTTATTAAAGTACCTCACTACAAATATTTTGAGGTCGAATCCTGAAAACACGTAGCTAGCCCGCATAGCGGAAATTTATCCTCACCAAACGGCGGTCCCCACTTTGCGTGTATACTGTATGTATAATAAGACCGAGTAAATGACAATTTGAATTTCAAAAGTAGGTAGATAAGTTAAGCTCCGCGTGACTTGCGCATTTCACACCGTTCTTCGCGAGCTTGCCGGCGTTGACGTTGACGTGTATCAGTATCGTTCTGTGCGCCGTGGGGGGCGGTCGTGTTGCTCCGAAACGTACGACCCTGACGTGTTAGTACGCGACCGTTCATTATATAACCGTGTGCTGTTTGTTTTGTGCCAGCCCTATTGTGACCAACGGATGTATTGAACTTTACGAAGGTAATTTTCTTGGTCGTATTTTTAAGTATATTTTGGAGAACTTAGAGTGTTTACGTGTGTATATTTTAGGAATAATTATTATTGTAATAAAACGATTATTTTTACTAAATATTATAAATGAGGCGCTATCTATATAATATTAAAGTTTAAGTGTGTGTTAGGGTTGGCAATAGGCGAGGTTGTAAGCTCTCTTAAATAATGCAAGGAGACCTTTCCGTGCGTAAACCATGTTTCCCAAGAATAATGGCGTGTTGCAGTTAATTTAATCCGTTAACTTACGAGCGGTAGTTAAACTATTACGTACGGTTAATTACTGAGAAGTTTATGCGTTATTACTGTTTCAAATGTGGGTAGCGTGTCTCATTTAATATTCGATACTCTGATAACTTTAATACAATAATTTTGAATCTTTTAAAATATTTGTATGAATAAGCTATAAGACCAAATGAAATGCGTTGTTTTGACATGATCTTGAAGGAAACATTGATGGTTTTAAAACTATTTCCTTAGCTTAAATGACTAAACGAAGTATCTAGATATCCATGAAATATATTTTACTTTACAGATATACTTTAATTCCTACTTGACCAAGACACAAACTGGTTTATTGGTCTAAAATTATCAATATGCGGCAAACTACATTTCAGATCTTTTAAATAGGGGTAATCCATCAGTTTTACTTAGTATGGCGGAATCTTTGTAAAATGGATGAATATTTGAATAAAATTAAAAGCTTACAAATTGATAAAAATATTGCAACGATGGTTTTCATATAACGAGAAAGCCAAAAACGATTCCCATATTAAATATCTCCTACAGCGCTTTGTAATAATGTCCTCCTTTTGCAAATATCTTGCCTATTCTCATGTTAAGTTTCTATTCTTGAGTTCATCTTTTTAGCAATTATACTAATGATATCTAATAAGGTCCTATTTATCTACGACCTGACTTTTAAGTATTTATCTCCACTAATATTATAGAGGTTAGGTTCCTTAATAGGTAAGTATCTATAAAATTGAGTTTTTAAATTCCTCAACCAACAAAAAGTCACGTTATTTGTAAGTGCAATAAAAGGAGACCAATCCCGAATGTTTCCATATTATCATGACGTAGGTATCTCTAATGGCTTGAATTTTTTATCATAAAATGTAGTATTTTGGGTTTTTGCTTGACATATTCAATGGAAAACTTAGTTGTGATAGGAAGCTATGATATAGACATTTCATTACATAGGAAAGCGAACCTAAACTCATAAATCGTAAAGCTTGTTAGTATTAGGCCTAACATATCCTTTTTAAATATATTACTCATTTTAATTGATGCAATACGATTCGGCATTCGATTACTCATGATTATGAATATAATAATAAGACGTATCAATCTTTTTTCAATTCTTAGTATAAAAGAATCCGTGTTTCGGAAGGCACGTTAAATTGTGGGTCCCGGCTGTTATTCCTACATCTTTGACAGTCGTTACAGGTAGTCAGCAGCTTGAAAAAGTCTGACAGCCAGTCTAACCAAGGGGTATCGTGTTGCCCAGGTAACTGGTGTTAAGGAGGTCAGATAGGCAGTCGCTCCTTGTAAAACACTGGTACTTAGCTGAAACCGGTAGGACTGGTAGCCGACCCCAACATAGTTGGGAAAAGGCTAGGCCAATGAGTATAGAAGAATAAATATATTGTTACGTGTCCACTGTCGCTTCGTTTTGTTTCCTGGAAATAAATTTTCTCATTTGTTTGTGTTCATACAATATTATTTATACAGCAACTGTGGCGTTTGTATAAGAATAAATTATTCCCGTATTTCTTAATTATAATACAAAAAGCTTTTCACCAACAAAATAGGCACTAATATCGAGAGAAATATAACTTAAATAGAGAAACCAATTTTGAGGTTTTAGATTGCAAGTCTTAAAAAATATAGCATCTTTATGTAGTTACCTGTGACGGTAACTAATTGATATTGCTGTAAATAACAAATTATTAATTTGTCGCTCAATTCGCTAAACTATACTTCGTATCAGAAAAAGTAAACAGTTTCTATAAATACAGGTTTTTGATACTTAAACTATCAAAGCGTTTACATTCACACATACATATTTTAAAACCTCCAGTTTTCTAATAGTTACTATAATACTAAATGTTAAACACTACGATTAAAACACACTCGAACTCGAATTGTTTTCGTTCCTGAAAATTGCTAAACAAATCGCATCTAATACGACTTACTTCCCGATGCTCTTCGACATCTGTCTCTAGCCTTCATTGTCACAAAAAAGATTCAAGTCAAATGTATTGCGCTATCGTATAGAGGGAATCCAACAATATTTACATACCCCGACGCAAGGGAAATCCGTAATGTTTTTCAAATAGAAAAACTCCACCAGTCTTATTTATAGACAATAAAATAAATACGCATTTGTTATTTTTTGTTGTTCATTCAAATAAATCTGCAGTACTCAGGGGATAGTATAGTTTTATTTTGAGTGTTTTATGTAGGTGTGACAAATGTTAATACATTGATTTTATTTCCTACTTGTGTCTAACGTATGGATAAAATAGTTTAACAGATCTTTTTGTCTGATCTTCTTCTGATGTTTTATACAGACTATCGAGAGTAAGATTCTACGTGCAATATCATCTTATTGCTCTTTTTGGAAGAATTGAAGAGGCTGTAATTTATAAAAAAATCTGTGAAATATGTTTGAGCACTCTAGATTTATTAACATTCCTGACAAATAAAGTAAAACACGAAATATTAATTATAAAAAAAATGCAATAAAAATGAAACACAGTATCTTCAAAAATCAAATATGCTAAAATCTAGGTCACAATTAATTATGTAATGCAACCAAAAGAGCGCATCTAACACAAAGCAAGTAAATGTACAATGATCTATCAAAACAACAGGGCAACTGGAAAATTATTTTGATTTTCACGTGAAAATTCAATTATGTGTTCATTTAGCTGAGTGCCTCCCTGTGCTTTGCATCATACGAATGTGTATGGATCGTTAAGTATGCTCATTCACGTATTTATGTTTGCATAAAGTGTTTTAATCGACAGTTTCAGTATCATATGTTTGAATGTTTTCATTTAGTGTAGTATGTTGTGTGGATAGCATCTATTTAAATTGGTGTTATTATTTTAATTTACTCTGTAGAATATGTAAATTCGGTTTTAATGATTTGTGACTTTTAAAATATACGAGAGTACATAGGTATCAGAATAAAGCTATTTTATATTTATTCTGTTTTACAGTTAGATTGGAAATGTTGTAGTTTCAGTACCATAACACAAAATAAGCGGAAATTGGATGTAAGCTTCTTACTCAATTGAAAGTTAAAAACTTATAGAGCACTTATAAAAATTATTTCTGCACACTAGACAACACTATAGAAAAGCTTGCTTTTATACTAAAACTGAAATAAGAAAGTCGCTTTATATGAAATCTCGACGGCTTTTCAATACACACGTTTAATACAGTTGCATTTACATGCAGGGCAAGACCGCATGGTAATGTCATCATTTACATATTTTAATATTAACATGAAGGTTGGGAAACATTCCGCTCCTCAAAATTATGTATTTGGCATATTTGAAATATTCAACGGCCTGCCAGGGCGCTATGTTCCCGCGTTTTTAACCACAAAAATAAAGTTTAAAATTTTCACCCGTCGCAGTTAATTTTGAATTCAAATTGACTAAAAATAAAAGCTTTGTAAATAGAACTCTAACTTTTGATGTTCGACATTCAAATATTTGGATTTGACCAATATTTGGGTAAAGGTCATTCTAATTTCGAACCAAAATTCTGGCCGGTATTTGTTATAAAAATAAATTTTGTTCGGTAATCCAGAATCAAAATTCTGAAAAAAAACTGGTTTTAAAGAAATATTCTTTTTTAATGCCCAATCTCGAAGCCTCTATAATCTTTCTAGTATTCGAAATAGGTTACATTTCATCGCATTTGATGCCGAAAAACAAAATCATATTACAAAAGTATTACCAAGAGAATACTTAGTTTTATTTGATATTATTTTAGCGGACCGTTTGAAGTTATGTAATTCGGTAAGAATAACATAATGAATATGCTTTAACATTGCCGCAAACGATATTATCTTTAGAAGATCTATAATACTAGGCAAACACCCATTACTCTCGGCTAAGAGGGTTGCGTCTCGCCCGCCGGCTACCTACCTACTACACTGCTTTCGTGTTGCTACGCTATTTATAATGATGTTGAGTACAGTTAATATGATAAATACTGGTTACTAAGACTTTGATCTTGATCTAATAAGGAGTTTTAATTACGCGGGACTTTTTTAAGGAAACACCTAATAAGAAAGAAAAAACATGACGTATAGACGTGTGGATTTATTTCAGAAAAATAATGAAGTAGGTATTTGTAGAACACTATAACCAATATGCCCAAAAAGTGAAATCGGTTACTCCTAATCTTATTTTAGTTGTTATCCAACAAAAAAAAAATGACCGTAACTACTTTGACGTTACTTGAAACGGATCTCCATTCTTAGTACTTGTTGTTATAACAACAACAGAAAAATATAATTTGTGAAACTTTAATTATGTTGCTCTTACGGTGTATGAGATACAGGCTGGTGAGAGGCGGACGGACAACGAAAACAGAATAGCTTTGTTTTTACCCTGGGGGTTCGAAACCTTAAAAACAACTATTAAACTTGCCTAAAATCGTACTGGGCCATTTATTATTTAACACAGTAATGGCAGAAAACTACTTCTACTATTCAGAACTAAAAATAATAAAGCATAAATTCAAATGTCTGCAACATCAGCGATACCTTTTCGACGCCATAACTGGCATTTCTAAGTTAATCCGAGATATTGACTTACAATATCGGAAATCTGGAATTAATGGCTTGAAATCGCCAGCAGACAGGGAACAGACATAATTATCGACGCCAGAGCTATTTTGACTGGCTGAACTTATTTCAGAAGGTAAAATTATACGGAGATATTTAGGGACTATAGCGGCATATAATAGTGGTTAGGAATATGCAATTATTTGCAGGGAAAATATGAAAATGGACAGTCTATTTTTTTTCTACTCAGTGTGATTGATGTCTTTTATGTTTGATTGATGTGCTGTTGCAATGCTATTTAGATGAAGAATAGAATTCGTTTAGAAATTATATTCATTTCATCTTTTCCAAGTATCTAAAATGAAAGAAAATACGTCTTATGGGATCCTTAGGACACCAATTGGTTTTCAATGTGGAAAAATTATATAAAATTATATAAAGGCAGGAATACGCATCTCAAACACGCAATACGGTCCTCGTTCAGCTTAATGCTAGACGAATTAGAATTTAAAATTTACATTATATATCTTAAAATAACAGATACCTACCTAAAAACAATGAAATTAATGTTTCATTTATCGGCAGCCTGGATTATTGAAGTCTTGGTTGGAATTTTTTTCAAAAGTTGACAGGCAAGGAAGTTAAAAAACTCAGTAATTCAAAAAAATATATAAATAGTACTATGTAATATTTCACTACCTAACAAGTTAACAAATTATACACGAATGATGTATAGTATGAAATGTCGAATCCATAAACTATTAAAAAAAAAAAAAAAGTTTGCACGAGAATAACACAACCTTTTTTGAAAATACTTTCGTATAAAAACCTGATTCTTATTCGGATAACGAATTATTTCGCCATGACCTCGTACGAATTGAAATGACGTTTACAAACTGAGTTATGTGACATGAAATTGCGGCGTCAGGAAAGGGTTAAAGAATTATTTCATCATCATTTATTGGCTATCCTGGGATTTTACCGCCGTTAAATTATGTTGATAAGATATCTGACTTTTGCTGTACCTGCCGTTCAGTTATTACCTTTTTTGTGGTTAAAATACTTTTTCGAAAGTATTCTATTTATTATTTACTGGGTTTTTTCGGTACGCATGTTACACGATGCTCATAAAGATACAAAATATTTTAACCTAAAATTTTAACGGGTTTTAGAGCTGAACGTTTTTTTGTAAACCAAAATCTTTAAAATTAAAACTTTGTGGCTGACCTTTCATTGTCTAGTGTATTATTTTACCATTAAGGCTAGTTAGAACTTTTTTCGTTTAGTAATATTTAGTTAGGATCACTATAAAATATCTAGATTTAATTTAAATGGATCCAAACTTTTTCCTTGGCCTTTAAAGTGGATACACAGCGTTTATTCGTTCATCGGTTCTAAAGTGATAAATAATTGATTATTAAAGGCATTTTTGCTTAATATGGCGAGTAGGTGAAAATACTAATTACACCCAAGCTTTGATTATACGACGCAACGAAAGACTCTATCTTTGTCTCTCTTTAATAAACCATTATCTTCTTCCTGCTTAACCAGAATCGGAGCAGAACGACACAATAACTCATTTCGTTCAAAATTCTAGCCAACTGTTAGAAGTGTGCTCCACAGTCAGCATTCCAATCAGCTCGCACCTCGGATGAAAGTTTAACGAACTCGAAATGTAATCTGATTTGTATACAGCTTTATTTTGTCGGCTGATGAAAAAGGAAACGGGCGAGAGGATTCATTCCATCTTAATAAATATCCGACGCTTGAGTTTTGAGCGCAGTAGTCCTTGAGTTAATATTTATACGAGATTTAAGAGAAATGATGTGTTTGTTTTTCGCTGGGACTTAATTGGCGTATGAGTTGGTGTAGAATGTAATTATGACATGTATTTAAGGATTGGGAGATCTTATGACATGTTTGTGACAGTATCTACCTAACTGTTAACTGGTAAACTCCACATATTTTCATTTTATTTTACTTAAGCGTCACTTAATTTATATTACCATAAATTTCCTGTACGATATAAACAAACAGCCTATATGTATATTTTAAATTTATAATCTCTTTCCGTAAAATTTAGTATTCGGGACACTAATCTTTAAATCCAATTACGGTAATCAGAAAACTTTACGAATCCTTCCAAACATCCTTTTAATTAAAGGATTAATCTTGTCTCATAATTTTGAACATCGAGATGAGATAAATCGGGTACGATACCTGTGCCTTTACCACGAGTTCTTCAAACGAAGTTCCGATCGTTGCGGGAGCGAGACACGACGCATCGATGTGTGAAAATGTATAGCAGCATCTTGCTTCAACAACAGCTGTAGTCTTCTATTGAGGTTTCATAGTACAGGGAGTGAAACTGTGCCGGCTGAATGCGTAACCCTGTCAGTAAACAAGTCTGGCGGTCGATTGAGTTTCATTAACTCCCTAATATTGGTCCAAGGGTAGATACTGTATGAATTGGATTCACTAAGCTATCAAGACCTTGTACTGCTCATACTATTGGGTTTGTTAATTAGGAACGAGTAAGATATTCTACAATATATGTGTGCGTCATATTTGAAGTGTAGAATGTGGAATATACAACTTATAACGTAGAGATAGATACTTAGTATAGTACTCTGATTGTTAAATAATTATTTATCAATCCGTAACTCATGCTTATTTTATCAGTTCGTTTGAGGCTTTAAAAGAGAGTTTGGTTATGATTCTAAATATTACCGTAACTAGGAATAAAGGTGTGGTGAAATAAACATTACGTTTACGGTGTTTACAGATACAAAACTATTATCAGATGATTTATATCCCTTGGATGGATTAAAATATTTCGCAAAAGATTGGTTTTTAGAGAAGTTTTTTGGCATATATGTCGTGTTTGAAGTATGATCTGATTCTGTTTCAGCACGTAGACTTACAAGTCGATAAAATACAACATTTAACACACTTGCTTAGCCTGCAGCAATAGTCCTGCTTTAAAAGCTTTACAGTATAACGTACACGTCTACGGGATATTTCAAATTGCACCGTTCTAGAATGTTTCGTTCTATAGAATGAATTCCTTACAAGTCGAGCAAAAAATATGCTTTGTTACAGCGTTAATGTTTTTTATTCGTTTAGTTTCATTCGATAGTTTTAATTAAACTATAAATTTCTATCTGAGCGTAAAATGTTTTTTTTTTACAAACATCTTAGCTGAAACGTCCGAGCATGGCCAATAACCATGGAATGCCATGGAAAAAATATTTGAAACACAAAATTGTATGACCTCATAAATACTCGATTTCATCAGATTATTAATACAAGAATGGAGTAAAACAAAATCATACTTAAAATACATATGGGTTTTCAACTTTTATAGTTCCAATATTTCACTTAAACAAATATTACGTAATATTTATACGATGTAATACGACATGGCCGTAAGTATTTGAAAAATAAAAAGATTTTTCAATACAATCTTCGCACGACGAAGATTTGTCCAATGTCTTCCTGTAAAGGTCACTGTTTCATCTTACACACCTATGTATCTCCCGTTGACGACGTGGAATATCCCATCTTGGATATTCAAATTTATTATTGGATCCCGCTGGACGTGACCGCGCGGTTGTTATTCTAAAATATTGAAAACTGTTACAGTGTGTCGAGTCACGTTCTTCGCTCTCAAGCTAAGATTACGCAGAATTTCACAGGATATCGAAAAGAAACAGCTTAAAATATTTAAGACGTCGTGTTTTAATGTAAAATTCATAACATAAGCTTATATGAGTAAGGCGGTGACGTGGTGTGCTGATCTAGTCAGATAATCGGGGCCCACGTAGCCAGAAATCGTGAAAGATAGAGGTCTGAAAGAGAAAACGCCTTTTTTGCTTTGGGATTGCACTAGTTATTAAAAGTTATCGGCATCGTTCATTCTAAATATTTTTATGTATTAGAATAAAAAGTATATTATTAATTAGCATTTTATTTCATAAAATAGAAGTGAATTGTTATCCTATGACATGTAGGTATTTTTTGACTACCAAAACTCCTACGTGTTATTAAAGTTCGCTACGAACCAAACACTAGTTACTCGAATATATTTTATTAATTACTGTTGCTATGTAAAACGAAAATACAATATTTTTTTCGGTGCCTACATACTTTAATGAGACTCCGTAGCCATAACGATAATTATATTCTAAAGCTTAAATTTTGTATATTCCTTGTTTAATTATGATGTTTATAAATTATCCAATTAGTGAGTTTTGATCTTCAATTGAATAATTTGAGAAGTAACGAAACAAACGACTTTAGGCAAGTTATTACAAATTGGAATTCAGAAAATGTCTAAATATGTGTATTACTAACTGATAATAAACAAAAGCAACACGAAATTTATTTAAATATTTATCGAAATTCCTTTGAAATTAAATATTTTTTCAAAAACAATATATCTTCAGAAGTCTAGCTATCTGATAAATTCTAGGAATGTTTTAGTTTTGAAAATTTACTGAATAAGCTATATCTATTTAGGTCACCAAAAAGTTTAAATGATTCTGTTTCTCTCTGGTCATTTAACGAGACTTTACAAAAAAAAAAAAAATTGTTTTCTCCTACCGTGTTAATAAAGCTCTTACTTTGTAATTTAACATATCTGAACCGCCAACTATACTTTAAAATATTAATCTATACTAATATATAAAGCTGAAGAGTTTGTTTGTTTGTTTGAACGCGTTAATCTCAGGAACTACTGATTCAAACTGGTGAAAAAATCTTTTTGTGTTGAATAGACCATTCATCGAGGAAGGATTTAGGCTATAAACCATCACGCTGCGACTAATAGGAGCGAAGATACAATGGAAAATGTGGAAAAAACAGGGTAGATAATTATAACTTATATATTCCAAACATGCGGACGAAGTCGCGGGCAACACCTAGTACAACATAAAATGAAAACACAGTACCTACATAAGTTATGATGTTCTAACAAGTTGTGGTTGTCAGATAGTCCTAATTAAACCTAGATTCTAATACTTGATATTACGAAGGGAAGAGCCCTCAGCACTATATTGATAACCTCAACCGATATTTAATTTAAAGGGATGCTTCATTATCGCTTCTGAAATCAATTTGAAATAATGAAACTTGTAGGAGGGACTTGAAGGTGCCGGTGGTTTAATAAGAGTTTATAAGGCAAATTGTACCTTATAATAACTAGATTTGAGTTCTTTGTTCCGGTAAATAGTCCATTTCTAGTGCTGTTGTGTTAATATGGTAATGATTAAAAAGAAGAAAAGGTTATCCTGATGGGAATCAACGCCAATTTTAATTCATTATCTATATTTTTCTCTCTCTATCTTAGTTTTTTTTGGAAAACTCCGCCTGCCTGAAACGGGTTCCAAGTCTTATTCCGAATACATATCATAGAGCATATTACTTGAAGATATTTTTTCTTCCAAGGCAATTATATTTAATTACTCTGCAGTATGTAGGTTTTCTAAGATTTTAGTATTTATATTTAGTTTTGAAATCACAATAATACGTCTACTTAGAATAATTATATTAGCCTCAAGCCTACAAAATGATCAACGTTCGCAGAAACCGAAACCGTAACACCACAAAGTGAATTCGAGCTGTTCAGAATTAGCATCGTAGAATACCTAAAGTAGCAACAAGAGATGAAAGGAACGCGACTCACGTAATTACCCACGCGCTTCGCATAAACAGTCCACAAGGTAAACCTAACTACAGCTACTCATTAACGCGTACGTTAACGTTTCTCGTCCATAGATAGGACTCCTTGCTGTTGTCAAAAACGCAACTCACAGCCCATTGTTGTTTACGGTCTACGCGATTAACTCGCTTGATTTATTATTAAACGGGTCTTTGTCGACCTTTATGGCCGTTGAACGTACCAAATATTTAGGTTAGCCTTTTAGCTTGCGTGACCGTTGCCCCACTTTTATACCGCAGTCTTCTATAACATAAATAGTTAAGTTCCTTAATTGTTTTGGCTATTAAGATAGTGCTTCTAAGTGAACGACTGCTGGAATGATTCTTTGGCATATTTGGGTGGTTGTAAGATGAAAAGGCTCGCATTAAGTAACTGCTGTAAGTTTTCCTTCATTGTTTGGCCGTAATGTTATGTAGGATCTTAGTGGACTGTGAATTTGTATGAGGGTCCTTTCTGCTGGTATGAGCGCTAATGTGAGGGTACAAAGCTGTTGGATTACTTCTTGAATGCTCCTTATGGGATACTGGGCTTAAGCGGTGACTTGTCTTTATGAAAAGTGAAGAATAAATAAGAATCATAAATAGAAATAAAATGATTTTTCTTATTTATTTTGTCCACTTTGTTATTATTTTAACATTTGTATCCTTGCGTTTTCTTATTGTAGTCTACATTGTGTTAAATTTTCGTAACGCATTTTAATACTTTTGTAAAGTTAAAAGTAAGTTTCACTCACGATCATGGCTTTTTAAATAATTAAAACTCTTTTGAAACATAAGTCTCTCCTATCCTTGTTCTAAATATCTCTCAAAGCCATTAATCTTAATTAATTAACTAGGCCGTTTTACATTAACAAACATTGTTTTAACCTAAATACCTTTATATTAGAGTACTGTGAAATGGTAGCCAGCGAAGAAAATTGTTTGGGGTTCTGTATGATTGGCAACACTGGAAATAAAGAAAATGGCATTAAATAAAAGTGGTGTATAGAAACAAATATAATAGTTTCAAGTAATTGAAGACTAATTAGTAATGGAATTATTTATTTCTTAAACTCGTTTTGGTAAAAATTACCTATTATTCAAAAGTCTGTCAATATTATTATATATTGCGTACAAAAAATAGCACTAAGCCCTACTAAGAGCTTAACGCTTTCATCTTTTGTGCACAGAAACGAGCAACTGGCAAAAAAATGGTCTGGGTCTTTAATCATTAACAAAAGAATCATGATTTAATCTATCTCCAAAAACTTATACAAAAAACCAAATTGTCTATTTCCATCGTTACAATACAATCAAGTGTTTTAAAACTCGAAAATTTGTACGTTCACGAAACAACCATATCACCACCAATTACATCACATTAATATAACATAATACGTCATACATGTCACATTCAACTGCATTACCGTAATAAAGGAGTATTTGCTTTGTTAATTAAGCGGTGGCATGTTACGTACACACGGCAGAAACACATTAAATTGTTCAGTGATTAATTTTATTTGCCCACTGTGTACGATCTCAGAAGTCACGTAAGCAGTAAGAATGTTTTGCTACAAGCTACAATATTATTATGGAACACGATGTTTGAATTTGTAATGGCGTAATTAGTTTTCTATTTGTTAGAGGATTATATTTGCCGACACTTTGCACCTTATTACAAAACGTTGATTCAAAGTGGGTTGACATTTTAATGAAATTAATTATAGAAAGATTGAAACTTGTCGGATAATTATTTATACTTTCAATGAAGTTCAAAGCTGATTTACAATAATAATGAAAACATATCATAGCTATATTATACTGAAATAGAAGCAGGTCAAAGCAAGCAACAGTTAGTTTTACACTTCTGCGCTATAGAATTTAATGTGTCGCAGGGAGTTTTACAAAAAATCAAATCAGATTCACTGAGACAGCCAGACTCACAACAAACATTTGGATAGATGGATCACACAAATACTTGTAGTGCGCGGGGATCGACCCCCGACTAGTACTTAGTTTACAAATTCAGTAGTCGATAGGTCGCACTACAGTCAAAGCTTGCAACCTTGAGAATAGAAATCAGTTCATAGAATCGCAAGGCGAACACGAGTAAAGCACTCGTTATAATTTTACAGCTACTTTCAAAGCACTCGTAATAAATGTCCTTGAGCACATAAAAACTAAAATCAGTCCACATTAATTCTGATAACCCTCTCAAGGTATAACGGCATTATTAATTAAACAGTGTAAAGTGACCGAAAGGTTACACTTCAGTTAAAGTTCCTTACCGACCGTCATTATCTTTAATGACAGCCGAGGTGACTCCTTAGGGTCTTATAAGTACCTTGAATATTATAGTATTGAAGTTAAGGTCATAAGCCAGAGCTCTGACCGAATCACCTACGAGTTCAGTAGATACTACCTGCTGTTACATAACCTATTTGCAAACGGTATACAGCTTTATGTACGGTCAGCAACAGAAAGTTAATCAGTCAGATTTTGAAAGTTCCCTTTATAAAAAAAAAAACGACTTGCCTACGAAGGAATTTTATCATTGGTTCGACATTTGTGGATCATACACAGACAGTAAGTTTGGCGTGATGACGTGTACCACCCGTCTTTTCATGCAGTATATTTAATGATGTAGTAAATGTTCGTTCAAATTATATTTTCATGACACATGCACGCTATTTGTCCCATAGTAGCACAACAACTCATTGGATCTAATTAAGTAGTTTTTGAAACTATAAAGGCAATGTTACATACAATTGAATGAAACATGAAATTCACAGGGAATCACATTCCTTCTCGATAAAAGACGCGAATTTGACCGATCGGACATAGAAGTGATTTTATACCCTTAGCCTGCGGACAAATATATGTAACTTGCCTATAGACATTGCAATGTTATCACAGCTTATGTAGCTAACTGTACTAACCTGTAAGTGTGGGATAAAATCATGAATGTATTAATAGAACTTAATTGCTGAGGTTTTAATTTCTAGAGGACCGTAATCAAATCAAGGTTTCGAGGAGGATTCTCTATAGCGGTTATGATCCTATTTGCTTTATGCTGCGAGCTAGTTTAAATTAAAGCTCCTTATCTATACCTACGTGAGGGTTAACAACAATTTAACAGGAATCATGTTTTTTTACGATCTATTTTGCGGAGTTTTGTGAATGTGTATGGTAAATATTCATTTTCGTTCCATTAAATTTAATTTTTTGTAGTGTAGGTTTGCAGTTCAACGAAATAAAAAAAAACATAATCATAGCAAGTGTCGTTGCAAATAAAGTCAGGTATCTGCTAACAACCTATCTATCCATTGGATTTTTACATATCTGTAGATATACAAGATAATTCAAAAATAAGTTGCTCTTAAAGTGGATATCCTATACCCACTTGGGGTATCTTTTTTTAAAATTCCGGATGAAATAAGGCCGGGTATTTACCGGTAGGTTACAAGTAAATTTGTAGGATATCAGCTTTTTCGAGTTCTTTATAAAATGCTGAAAACGTAAGCCAATTTAGTCTTCCCTTTTCCACGCCGGCAGGTTTTGCTAACGTACGAAAAGGAAAATGACTTGATATTGCCATTTGTTTTTACCATAATACCGATCAACTTTTTACTTACTTTGAAAAAATTGAAGACCTAAGAATTTCATCAGTTCTAGGAATGGTTAAGAATTTCTCAGCTGTTTGAATTATTTCATCACAAGCCGTCGACCAATTAGATTCCAAATATGCATCATAAAAATCATAAAAATAATAAAGTGTGGTGATTAATGCTCAAAACCTTCTCTATACGGGAAGAGGCTTGTGTCACGCAGCTAGACTTATATAGCTGGTACAATGTAGTAGATACATTATACATACGAAGACAAGCATTAAAACGAGACATACGTTAGCGAACTGCCTACTCGAGCTGATAACACCTGCCTACGACTGCACTGTCCGTCAAATGTCATGTCATGATTATGACAATTACCATGTACCATGATTAACGCGGAAAGCTGTTTCAGCACCTCTAATATGTAGGTACTATAATCGTACCTAAGATCGCTGTTAGAAACACTGTGAAATAAAGAAATTCGTATTGACAACACCAACGTTTTTTCTCATATTTAGGATACTATTTTTTTTTAATCTGTACCTGTCAGACCTGAACTCAGTACGATAATCGGTCGGTCACTTATCGTTTATCTATACCATAGATCCTTTATTCAGTAGTGAGACAAATAATTTAAGCCGATAAAATTCGTTTAACTCTTTAAATGCCAAAACATTCAAAATGGTCTGTTTGTGAGATATCATGTGACCATGTAAAGCTTAACTTACGAAGGCATTGCTTGTAAGCATGACTAATACAACCTCCAAGGTCAAAGAAAAGCTTTACAGAAATAAATTTCAATCTTTCTACTAACGTGAATAGTTCTGAAGCATGCGATATCAAAATCACCTATGTAATCTTTCTTTAAGTATTCTGATATTTCTTGTAAAATAACTTTGAATTTAAAACTTATTTCTTTGATGCCGTGAATGATAAAAAAGAATTTATTTTTATTACTATTACACACTTTATTCAATAAGCTGTACTTATAAGATATTTAGAAGAATTGTTGTAGACTGCTTAGACTACTTAAGTAAAATACGTATGTTGTGTAATTCATCATTTATCTTCATTTTTTGTTTATTAGATAAAATAAAATATACATATCCAATATTTTTCAGATACCTGCTTGACGGAGCAGATTTTTTTTTCACATACCGCCTAAATGAATGGCCTATTTACTCTGGTCCAAACCTAAAGTAAACCGTTTCTTAAACTTCAACTTGTACGGGACGTTCTAATGTTTCAATTCTACAATTAGTCTCAATCGCATAAAATCTGTGTAACGATTTCAGACGCGTTTTGCATTTATAATGTCTTCGTACGTTTGTAATTAAATTCAATTGGAATGGGGATTAATTATTTATTCATCCTCGCTTATACATAATAAGTACCTATCTTTAAATGGAGTACAAGAAATCTCGACGTTGTAGGTATTTTATAAATCAGTGAACGGTTGAATGGAGTAATGATGAGATTAAGTCAACTCTCTGAAGTGTTCTGGTTTGATGATTAAGGCTTTTTTTTTAAACTTATGAACAAAAAAGGATGTTCAATTATTGAATCTTCTGTTTCTATTGTACAGTTTTTGTCACTGTGAATATAAATGAGAAAAAAACAAGTAGTGTTCGTAAATTACAAAAAAAAATCTTCTATCTCATTTTTTTACCGATTTTTTACCAACAATATACCGATCGCCTTATATTTGCAGTAAAAAAAAAATCATCTATTATTGACTCTTAAAAAATAGAAGCCAAGATCTTCGGCTGATTTTTTACAAACGGTATAACTTCTGTCGACACTCGAACATCGACATCGAAAAGCGTACAATTTATGCCATCCTTAATCTTAAAATCAATATCAGAAGCATCTATCTCAGAGTTATGACAGTTGTAAAGTCTATCGACAAATTTAAGGGCTGTCAAACGAGGTTTACAACTCGACGTGAGGTAGGTACCGATATAAAATGACGTCATAAATGTAGTAAACGCTTTACACGGCTCTTAGGTAAGTGATTACGCTTTGAGAAGTTACTAATTCAGTTAAGATCTGACGGGATTGTGATGTTAGTTATTTTATGCTTGGGTTTTGAATCTTCTTATGTTGTAATTGAAATTTAAGTATGTTCTTTTTGGTCAATTGATAATTCTATTAGGACCTAATTTTACTACTGTATAGGCAGTGTTCATAAATGTTGAATTTTTTGTAGATATATCAATGCTCGATAAGCATTGTGTTCCAAATCCCAAGTTGCTGACATAGGCTTTATAGCTGCCAAGTATAAGATTGTGCGAAAAACGGCAGATCTACTTCTTTGCGCGGACTCGTTCTTAAAATGATATCCTCATATTGTAAATGAAGACCAGCTGGTATTTATAACATTTTTAGCAGTTTGAAATTTCGTCACCCTTGCACCTTACTACAGCTAAGCGTCAATTTATATCTGAGCATTAATGAATATTAACCCACTTACGTTTTTCCAGAACTTTTAAATGAATACGTCAATCAGATTTAAAAATACGCTCAAGATAAAATTATCCTATTCCAGTAATGCGTCTCATCGGTAACCGTACCTTTGCCGTTGATTCCCAACCCTCGAAAGCTGAAACATTACATTGATCGACATAAGCAAAAATCCCAAAAAGAAAGTATCTTTTTTTATTTAGCTTTTGAGTCAGATCTACAATTGCCCTCGAAACTTGAAGCTTAAATGTGTACAAAAAATATATAAGGATTATTTTCAGAGTCTATACCATGAAGTCTTTAAACAAATCTGTTTTTGCCGTGGAAGTAGGACGGCGCATTACATAACGTTATGTCGCGTCTTGCTTACACCATTGCAGCTAGCTTCGTGAGAGAACTGGTGGTAAGCCCCTGTATTGCAGAAGTTAAAAAGTTCATTACAAAGGTGGTTATTTGTAAACTTTTATATTTTTCTCGATCGTTCTGTGAAAAGTTTTTCAAAGAGAATGTATGTTGCGTATATTTATTGACGGTTAAGATGAAAACTTTTTGATTTGATTTATTTTATTTATGAACTTGGAATGTACTTCAAGGTCAATATCTAATGATTTGAAAGAGAAAAGTTATTTCATGACTTATGATACATAATTTTACTAATTTACTTTAGTATTTGTTATTGGAGGAATATGAACAGTGTCATTAAAATGTTAAACCGGACATTTTTTTTGTTTAAATCTTTTTTCCTACCCTATATCATAAATGTTATTTCCATGTTTATCGAACAAAAAACATCGCAGACAGTATAAAAGGGTATTTTCTACTAACCGTTGTTTCATGCTATTATCATAAATGAGCAAGAAAATTGCGGCGCGGGTGAAATTTCGCTTGGCATTTGTTTTGTTCCGTCGCCAAACCATGGGGGTGTGCGGTGACGGTAATCTTATGATCCCTCTGTCTATTTAATATTAGATCAACAAGCTAACACCAGTTTCAAATGGTTATCTCCTTTCCAAATATTTTGTTAAAGTTTCTGATATGTAGTACATTTTTATGGCTGGTCCATATTTACTTAATAATGTTACAACTGTACAATGACTGTGTGACTGATTGAAGTTTAGTTTTTATGATTGTCGTTCCGGTAAGAATCTTGCATACAATTTTAATGCACTTCCCGATAAGCTAGAAGGTTTAAATTTTTAGGGTAGGTTCAAACTCGATGAAAATGCAATTTACAAATATAAAAAAGGCTAGACCAATTGTGATAAAATTTGAATGTTCTGGCATTTAAAAACGTGAATTTTTCGATTTTTTCAATCCATTAATTATTATTCTCATACTTAAGTTCTTAAAGGCGTGGAATCAAGTGCGTGTAAAGACATCCATTAGTCATAACTTCTACATAATTTACTGTTTCTCTTCATAACGAAGTCGGCCGTACGAATAAAACAACACATAATTAATACCTACCTCCTTGCAATTACTTCTTTGAAATTAATTAAATAAATTACGTTTGTGTAAAATAAGTCTCGTCAAATGAGTTTGGTGGTTAAGCTTTAAGACTCCATTTTGAAATGAGGCTTTTATCATTCCTTTAATAAGTTATGCGTGTTTTCGGATAACTGTGTTTTTTAGTTTATCCACAAGTTATATAGTTCTTATCAGCGGTGAGTCAAAATACGCTCATTTTACATACAGAAATACATTAAACAAAATGTCTCATTTTAGGGAAGCAGAAACGATGATTGCTTTCTCGAAAGTGGGAAGAAAGATGAGAGAAAGCCGGTTTGCCCGTTCCAAAAGGGCTTCCAACTAATCCATTATTATCAATAATACACATCCCATGTTTCCCAGAAGGTTAATTAGTGTAGCCTTACAACCGTTACCATACAAGTTCTACGTAAGGGCAGTGAGGGACTACAACATAATTAAATGGTAAATAAACGCCCATACGAAACGTTTGTCAAAGTTAATTACTAAGTCTTTATTTCAGTCCCTTTCCAGAAGTTTGGGGAGAGCGTAGGAAGTAGGCAACTATGAATATTTGAGATGATAAACACTGCTCGGAAGGTTGCAAGCTTACCGCTGGCAACACATAACTGTATGGCGTATATTGGTGATACTGGAACTTGTTTAGTGGCAAAGTTTGATACTGAAACTTGTCAGTTGCATGTCTATTCGATCGAAGTTACAAAAAAAATCGCTGCTTATCCGTGAACCGTGCTTATGGCTTAAAACTACAGCGTTGCTTAGCATCAATGTTTTTTTTTTCCTTTAGCGGCAAAACAAATAAAATTATTTGTCAAATAAAAAAAAACTGCTTTCATGTGTTTATGAAATACAGCCTGGTGATAGCCGGGTTCCGATTTTACCCTTAAAGAACTGAAAGGAGGTGTCAACAATATATGTACAGTATGCTAGACTCTACAGGGTTTATGCGTACACTCGGACCTCAAAAGTTCAACCAAAATGGGGCTATATCGAATGATTACTACATAGGTGATATATTTCCGGACCTTGAACAAAAAAAGAGGGATGACATACGAAAGACATTACAAATAGCGTCCCATACTTAAGATGATTGACGTTTCATCTTCCAAAAAAAAAAATATAATATGTAGAAAGCTGATTTCGATAGACATAATATATCTACTTCATTTAATCAAAAGGTTTCTGCTTAATGTATATTGAGAACAGAAGACCAATCAATAATATATCTTCCGTCATTGTATTAAATTCTTTATTACATCAAAGAGTTCCGACAACTCTAAGACATCTTTGAACAAATTACAGAACATCATTATAACTTCCTGATTCAATAAATTTTTCCATCTCGAACATTAACGTTATATTTAAATTAATCAAATAAAACATTAATTAATTTCAAAATAGCGTAATCATATTTAGGATCAACGAAAACATCAAAGAGATTATTTCTTAAATCAATTAAAATTAATTCTGAACGCGAAGTGTATCGAAAGTTTCGAGTGTATGAAAATGTTAGGATGTGTACTCACTGAAATAGCTATCTTTTTTAGCGTAAGGCTTTCAGCAACTCGTTTAGGTAAGTTAGGCATCCTTTTTAAATTCCTTGCTAAAGGCCTGCGCTAAACTGCCAAAAACTTAGTGTTGCATTACTTGCATGACTGCGTGGATAGCCGAGTAGTTGAGCTCACCACGCCAAACACACTGTGCGCATCGTGTCGCGGGTTTGATCAATGTATTTGTGCGTTCCACGAATGCTTGTTCTGGAATCTGGGTGAAAAAAAAATACAAAAGACGACTCCTCACTATAGAATTACGACTACAAACTTATTTTACGTATCACTTGTCATTGTGTGCCATGTCTTTAAAATTGTGTCACGTGTTCACATTACAACATTTGCTTAAATAATTTTCGTTAGGCGGATTTATAAATTAAGCTTAAAAAAACCGTCTGTAATCAAATAACACCACAACTTTAGATTAAAATATTTCAAACAATCTCATTTGATGCTGCATAGTTCAGCAAACGAGTAACAATTATTGCAGTTTGAGCGAACGTGCTCTACGAATACACGTGCAAGTTTGACTCCCGTAGTTGTACTCACACCCTAAAGTTTGAATAAGTCGTGGCAAGAAACAGCTGTGTGGCAATTAATTGCGCGGCAAACGAAACAGTTTGGCGTTACAGCGACGGAAGGTAGTTGAATGTGGGACATAATGAAACGGTCCCCGTAATTACTTTTACTTGACTTACATGATAAGTTTCTTGTGTTCAGTTCAAAGACTTAGACAATGCAAGTAGTTCATCGCTTTCAGTTTCGTTGTGGAAAGTGAGGGTGAAGTAGGTTTGTTGCTGGACTAGCCTTTGTGGTACTCCAGTTGTGGAAATGCTATTAGCAGAAGTTTAATGCTAATGAAAAAAATATATTAAGAAATATGTGCAATAATTGGTGAGTGTTTTGAATACCTTAGCCTACATTACTACTACTACTACTACATTAACCTAGCTTGTTAACTCCGTGTCTACGTTAGATAACTAATTTATATTTGCCCATCTCGATGTGATCATTTGGGTCAATTTTGATACACGTAAATTTAAAATATTCGTTACTGAATTTCAGTGCATTGCTTGTTTGTACCAAGGTGAAAAATCTAAATTTAGGCAAAATTTGTCTCAAACTACGTTGCTAAATCTTTTAACAAACCTTCACCGGCATTGCGTAATCGTGTCATTAATGTCAAGACGTCGTCAAAATGTCTCAACAAGAACAACAAATTATCTCTCCGGATAAATTCCAATGTTGTCTAACTCGAAGGGCAGCAAAGAAAGAGGCCCTTAAATTTAATTAAAAATTAAATTAATTCCCAAACGGGAAGGTTCTCCAAATTACTTTGCATTACCGAACTTCCAGTGATTGATTTTGGGAGAAAAAAAAACAAAAACAGTTTTTATAAAAAGTAATTTTTGGAGTAAATGGAGCCTGTTTCCTTTTAGATCCCTGGAGGCTGTTTCCAAGGTTTTAAGGGCATGGTGATCGAGTTCATAGGTCGCTCGTCTGTATCGGGTCGGGTAACAAATTACCTCTATTTATTGTGGAACAAGTTTGCCTATCAGCAATTCGGTATAACCATTAAATGGATAATAGTCTCATTTCAATGTAACCAAGCGATATCGGTGTTCTAATAAATATGGTTCGGATGAGATTCCGGGCTTTCTGTAATAGCTGTATGGGAAGTATTTTATAGTTATGAAGATGTAAAACTTATTGCTCCATTTTAAGTATGTTGTGAATGTTATAAGTGCTAATTTAATAACAACTGTAAGAGGTCTTTTTGGATCAAAATGGAATCAATGGAGAAAGAAGTATTTGTTAATCTCAAAATCAGCATTTAACAATCCTGAAATAATGAAACCATGCTGGTAATTAAAAAAAAAAATCACAAGTTAGAAGCTTTGCCTTTAAAATTATTTTCTTTTTAAATCCTTTATCAAATAATCATAAAAACACAGCATGTTTACTTTTCAGTAACTTGATACACCGAGGTACGAGTATTTCAAATCCAAAGGAGTGTTCGTTAATTAATTATACTTAAACCAGTCCGCTTACAAAAGACGTAAGATCAGTCTACTTAGGTAAGGTCTGGCGAAACACTCGCTACAAATTAATTATATTTACACTGGGAACCTAAGAAACATATTCTGAGATACTCAAATGATTATGAACCATAAGATGATAGTTTCAAAGATGCTTTTGGCTTAAAATACATAGTAGCTCTTGTCAAACCAATAGCAGAAATGGTAATTTGCATATTTTAGGTGAAACTACTTGTGTTTATTTGAAATTTGGTGTTTTATTTTAGCTCGTTTTAACATTAGGCGTTGATTATGTGCTCTTATGATTAAACACGTGAAAAACTAAAAAAGGATCCTGTATTTGAGGAGGGTTTTGGGCAAAAAAAAAAACGAAATTATATTACATACTTCCAAAATGTGAGATGAGCTTTTTCATCATGATATTATCTTTTAAATTATGAAATATAGTAACTTAAGGAACTAGGGTTATAAATATTATGACCAAGTATAAATTAATAAAGTCCAAGAACGTATTTGACTTATTTTCCTAGCTTGTGTTTTTATCAGTTTTTGTTGTTTTCCTTGCACTTGTAAGGCTGTTGTTAGTTGAAGATCTGCTATCACATCTTAACATAATATTATTATGGTTGTAGAAACGTGACAGCGCAATACACTGTGTAGAGCGGCATCTCTTTTTGACACGATAATATTAATGTAAGACCGGGCGGTAAGTCCATCAAGTGTAATTAAGTAAAATGAACAATTTACTTTTTTTATTAAACTACGCGTACAAAGTTGTTGTTTTTTTGTAGAAATAAAAAGGCATGCTTCAAAGCCTGTCTGAAACAATTAGGGAGGGTAGAGAACATACATTTTTTGGTCATAGTGTACACCGGCCTTAATTAAATTCGTCATAGCTGTAGTACGAATATATCTTGAAATGGCTATTTTTGGTGGATTATGAGTATCGCGTCGTGTTGATAACTAAAACTAAAAATATGTATGGTGAAAATTATGTATGATTGACGATGTGAAAAAGAGATATAGGACTGGAACGTAGCGCGCCGTCTAGTCTGTCACACGCAATTATAATACTTTAAAAAGTGTTGTTGTAAATGCAAATGTTATAGGCCACCAACCAAAAACAAAATACCCAAAACATTTAACATTCACAAATAACAAATACATTTCGTGGCTCCGTAAAAAAATGCATCGTTTTCGTAACAATTAGGGTTGTTCACGAACACAGTTTTTTGTGCTAAATGTATAACGTTAACCTTAATTACTTTGAGTCATTGTGCTGCAGTAACTAGCTCAAAATACGTCATAAATATAATCAGGATCATTTTTACCAAGCTTTGAAACTTACAGGAACTTTTGCAGTGTGGATAATGGTTATTTGGCATTTCTATTTCATTTGAAATGTCTTGTTGCTATCGGAAGGGGTAAAATATTTTCCCACGTTTTTATACACACTTTCTTTTTTGTGTGTATGTTTCTTTGTTTGTCGTTCCGGTTGGATTTGTAACTCAATATTGAAGCTCGTCCCGTCGTTGTCGAAATTTTCAAGGTAGCTTCAAACCCGATGACAATGCATTTTACAACTACAAAAACGGCTGGACCGATTTCGATAAAATTTGAAGAAAGTGACTTTTAAAAAACGTGGGTATTAAGATTTTTGAAATCTATTAATTTTTTTTTTTTAATATTATTTGAAGAATAATATGCCTTTTAACACTTTTATTTTACCTAATTACACGATACATTCTCATATATACATATAGGCACAGATTTAATGTTAAATTAACATATACCTGCAGACAAACAACACCCTACCTATCTTCACCTTTTAAATTAATATTATTGCATTTTTATATTTGATTCATTATTAAATGATGTCGACGTCGTCGAGCTAAAGTCGAAATGATGGACTCTGCTCATTATATTATTAAAGACTCTGGTTGGATCCGAAACTAGTCGGGCACTCGCGATAAATACGCGTGAGTTAACCGTTGCATCATGTAATAACATATTATTATTGTAGTTGTGGAAGGGAGACGCCACTCTACAAAAAAGCACGCTATCACACTAGCACATCTGCAATAAGTTTTATTTATTTAGTAAGCATCTAATAATAACTATTTTAATGATAATTGTATCCAATTATCTAGAATGTTGTTGTTCTAATCATAGTTGGAACGAACTCAAATGTTTATTTGCTTTTCGGTAAAGCATTTCGCTCGCGTATTATTATGATGTTCATTAGAATTCGCGTACAATTTGTTTGAATGTATGTTAAACGTTAAAACAGTTGATTTCTAGTGATACAAAATTCTATATAATAATGTTTGAGTGGTAAATGTATGTAATAAATTAGTTTTATAGATAAATATTGGAAAATACAGGTTCAATTAATTAGAAAATTTTCATTTTGTGTACATAATATTTTTTTTACATTTTAGTCATCCAAATAAATACCCTTTCAGGATAACCAAATCAAAAACTTCGTATTTAATACTGCGACAGCAAAAACACATTCTCTCTTTTCCGCTACGCTATTAACCAAATTGTGGTTTCATATTTCGTCACCCCTTTAACAGGATTAGTTTATTTCAAACATGGCTTCTGTTACAAGTCAAAAGCTAATTGAAGCTTAGTCACAGACTCGTATTCAGTTCACATCATAGTGCTAATCACAGCTACATTGGTGTTTATACACAGAGTCAGCTCATTAGTTCAATATTAAACCAGCAATAGACTAATTACATGGCGGTAATGTCGGCTAAAGAGGTTGCTTTGTAAATGCTTTTCATAATTATGGACTGGTTTAAAAATGTGTTTACTTAGTAGTTCTTTTTCATTTATTTTTTAATATTGTGGGATGACACATAGTTTAGAATCTTCTTGTTGATTTTTATCTAAAACGCCATTTAAATTTCATTAATACTTCAAATCAGCCACAGATAGTAAAGCCAACTGAAGTAATTTGCACTGAAAATAATATTTTTGAATAAATAGCTTCTTCAATTAAACGTATTCAGTATTAATTGGTAGTTTGCAGTAGTAATTCACATTGAGTAAAACCAATGACGCATCTGACAATCTAGCATCATCTGAATATGTACGACTATCATGTATTCAAAAACATAAAAAGTACCTTTTAAAAAATGTATCTTCTTGGCCTAGAACATGAAAATTTTCAGTCTACTCAATGCAAAAACTTCACACATAACTTAAGAATTAGGTACCAAACTCGTCTTACAATTTGGTCGTAACAGTACAAATTAATCTTACTCCAAACTTTATACAATTCTAGCTAAAACCGAAACTATCTTACAAGATTACTATTCTACGAGCGTAGGAAACGTTCCGCATATAATTTGGAGTATTTGCTACAGTAATACACGTACTGATTATACAAAATCACTATACACGGGCCGTGACGTGATTCGAACTGCTATTGATCCTGCGGTCGATAAAAAGGCACCTCTACACTATCGCGGTATCAATCTGGGACAAAACATTTTTTTGTTGACGAAAGTAGTTCAGAGTGTCCAAACTTTCCTTATCTTTCTTTGCCTATGTCCTATATTCACTTTGTCATAAGCTTACTGTGTCAAAATTTGTTGGGAGAAGAAACTCTAGTAACATCTGATTATTTCTCAGAAGAATCAAGAGAGAAATAAGATTTCTGGGACACACTGAGCTTAAATGTCTGAGGTAGTATTCGTTTCCTCACAGTTTGTCAGTGGTGTCCTAAAGTACCTACATGTAGCTTTTAAAGTGGAACATGAGACTTTGCCTGCGATTTGATCAAATCTGCACCTTGTACAGAGAAAAATCCAAGTCCAAGCATAGAACAGAGCTGCGTATTGGGAATAAATAAGGGAAAAAATTAACATAATTATACTTTAAATCGTTGTGACATTGAGTATTTAAAGTGTCGCAGTGTAAGCACACCATTATCCTCCTACATTATGTACAAACCTTAAACGTGGTACCTTTTTCGTGAACTTTGCCTTACACACAACCATTAAATATACTGAGAACGCTGGAGTCGGCGGCATTTAAATTTAAAGGGTGGTTTGGTTAAATAAAATGTAGTCGAGGAAACTTCGTTGCATAATGTATGAAGAATTATCACGTTGGTTTTGCGTGAAAATGCCGCAGTGAATAGTTTGAATTTATTTGCTTCCTGGACTACCCAACCTTCACCATTGCATTAGATTTCTATAGACTGTGAAATTCAATTTGCCAAAAATTTATACAAAATTGACCTTCATTGTTTTATTCAAAAGTATTTCCATTTAATTTTGTTTTGGAATTGTGAATGGAAATTGTAAATTTTTTGTCGACACCGAAATTCCGGTCGTACATTTTTCTTTTTCACAATAATGCAATGAATCTTTTCATAAGACATTACCGTCTTAACAATTTACATAAAACAAAACATTACATTTCCTTCTTTAAATAAAATTCCTTAGTCGCCTTTTAACATCCCCATGGGAAGACAACGCAAAAAATAATAAACCTTTTTAAGATCCCACACGGAATACTTCAGGTCTTTTATACTTATAATATTGTACGGTTGGTAACAGAAGTCGAATAACACAACTCCATTTTGTAGAGATGCTTTTGTCCTAATAAATTACAAAATCGGCTTGACAGGTAGTATAGTTAAAACACGCTGAACAACGATTCCTGCATTTCAGTGAAAATACTGGCACTATGTAAATCGGATTGTGTTAACCGACTTCTTTTGCTGACTGTACACTGGACCGCAATACGTTGCCTATATTGTCATTCCGAATACGACTTAATCCCGGGGCAGTAAAGCTCAATTTTGTGTAGAGTTGTTAAAGACGACATGCGGTCGATATTACGACAAATTCGTTTCGGTTGAATAGTCTTCCAAACATGAGTTTTACAATAGACGGGAAAATTTTCAAGATTGGAAAGCCCTTGAGAATGCATTTATTTGACAATTCCTTTGAGAAAGTGGGCATTTGTGAATTTAGTTCAAAGGCGGTCATGTGATAAATGCATTAGTAGCTATAAGTGGGAATATAGTGGCAAGGCTTTTGTTGTTTTCAGTAGCATTGCGAAATGTAACTTAGGAGTAATTTGGTTTAGCTATGAACACGTTTTGATGAACCCTACCCTTACATATAAGAATTTCGACAACGTTCAAAGCTTCTTAAAAATTAGATTTTCTTTGTATTCAAAATTCCCGTATTGGACCATTCTCAATCTCGTAGGTGGGCGCTGACAGTGGCGATATATTATAGTTTACTTATCTAATGCAACTTTAAACGCATATTTAATGCTATCGACGATCATTTCTTCTAGAATGGGATATAATATGTAGGAATCATGATATACATCGACTGTTTGAGGGAGTACACTACAAAAAATAAGTCGCGTACTAACTCGATTCCAGCAAGCTCAAAACGTTAACTTTTATGGACGTGATTTTCGAGTGTATAACTTTAATGTTTAAGCTTGCTCTAATCGAGTTTCTGTATGATACAATTTAAGAAAATACTCGCCCAACAAGGTCATGTAGGTATCGTGTTCCATAACTCACTCACTAAGGTCAATTCACGCCTAATTCCCCTTACCGATATTGGTAACGGAGTGGTAATTGTCAGTAACTGTCTAACTAGTGGCTCTGATTGAATTAACTGTTTAGTACGCGCGTCCAACGAGGCGAGCACGCTAACTGCCTAATACAGTGACAGCGACCGGTGGCTGGAAAATTACAATTAATAGTATACGTAGGTATATATCCATGTACCTATGTTTATCTTACAATATAGATGACGATTTCAAGAAAATACTGCATTAAAACTAGGAATTTTGAGTAAAAGAATGTCTACACTAGTTGCGCTGATATTGTTGCCAATTACACTGGTACATATTAAATGCACCTTAATGAAAATTAGTAAGTCCAAGCTCACTTTTTAAAGTTAACGTTGCACAAAATATTCTCAGAAACCCTTTCACATATTATAAATTATATCACACATTTTATCTGCATACATTTTCTGCGCCATGAAGTCACTGCTCTTTTCTACGAGAGATATACTGTGGATCTTATATCAGTCCAGTGTAATACCACGAGCTCTTAAAGAAACATTGCCGTCATCGAGCAAGGGAGGTAGAATAATACAATTCCCGTATCGGCGTCTCGTTTCCCCAACAGCAATTCAGCTTAGAGAGCTTTTGGTAAGTGAGAAGTGGACGGTCGTTTTACAAAACGTATTGCTGCAGGGACTTGGCAACATACACTGATTTCCAGTGTAATGTTGAATGAAGTTGGCAATTTTGTTTAAAAGTTGTTGCTGGTATTACTTCAGTATTTATTATTAACCTTACTGCGATTGTTTTCTAAGTTGTTCTTGTAGTAGAATGAATATTGATTTGATTTAGAAGAAACTAAGTAAACAGAGATTTATGGAAATGATTAGAATTAAAAAGAACAAAGTAAGCGTAAAGAATGAAAATATTACTTAAGGATAACCAAATGGTCAAACCAACTCACCTTCATTAAGCGACAATCATTAATGGTGTGATCCACGAATATTTTTGACTTCTTTGTCTTGAATGTTTGTGAAACGCCGCGACTCAAAAATTAAATTCATGACAGCGTGAGTCGTTTTTTTTTTGATAATAATAAGTTTCAATTAAAAGAGAGTCTATCAAACCACCTTCAATAACTTTATTGTACTGCGTTACACTTGAATTTTATCGATTTTAACTATTTAAGTTTAAACTCATTACATTTCACGAAGGTAAGCAAAAAAACGACCTAAACCTTATGACACTACAACAAAGATAAAGATAAAGATATATTTATTTGTATAAACATGTGTAACATAACATAGAAATGTAAATGTGGATGGAAAAAAATGGGAATGACAGACATAACCCTCAAGTCCAGACATGTTTTGCCACAATTTAGGATACAAAAATTTAACAAAAATAACTTTTTAGGAATAGAGTAACAAATTAGAACGGTATTAACTGAACATACATATTTTAAAATATTATTATATAACTACTTACTATATCTACTTATACATTAAAAAATCTCTTACACTATAAAAACATTTTTCAATCAGGAACTTTTTAAGTTCCTACTTAAATAGCTTAGTTAATGTTAATGATCAAGAAGGTACTGTAAGACCTCAAATATTCAACCAAAGCAATAACTCAACAATTACGGCACACGTCTTCCATTGTACATAATTCAGAACATTTACAGGCGTTATGCAACTGTCTCCCTGTCTAATTTAAACTTGTCTGTCTACGCATTGTGTCTAGAACTATTCTATAGAGGTATTCTTAGTGCCGACGGTCTCGCTGTAAATCCATTGAATTACCTCCGTTAAGACCGAGTAACGACTCGTATGTAAATTGATTTTACAAAGAAAATTGGATCGTATTGCGTAAGAGGTCGGCACGAATTATTGAGAGGCGTGTTAAAAATGTTTATTGCGATGCTGAGAAGAAAGATTTCATAAATATATTTCAGTTGTAGGGTTTCAGTAAGAATATAGTATTGGAGGTATATGATTAGGAATTCTCACACTTCAGTGCTTCCAAAGTAAAGGCAATACCAACATTGTCTTCTAACTTTATCCTAAAGTATTAATCTACCGATTCTACAATCAAAATTTACATAGACATGTATAAGTTACGCCAAGAAGTTATAGCTATTAATCAAGATAAACTAATTTGATAAAATAAAATAAAAATACGTTAAACACGAGTCACACTTGTGTCTCAAATCTTTCACGTTACACATGTGGAACTTAGGTATAATCAAAACTTGTAGTGCCTACAAAGATAGACAATCCAAGTGACCATAATAATGTTCATTTTATCGTCGAATAAATACATTTGGATATGCATTCCGTAGGCTATCATACTGCGACATTATTGAGGGTGCTTGATTGATTTCACGGCACTGGTTCCGTAGTGTGTGGCCGTATTTCATTAGTCGGTCGTTACCCCACACTACACGAAATCCATCACGGAATAATTACTGTTGCTCTGTGTCCGCATACGGAATTGGAAGTCCTATAATAATTAGGTTTGTGGGCTAAGAACGTGGTTATTGGGAACGAAATGGTTTTACGTAATTTATGGTGCATGTAAAATATGTGGTGGTTTGTTACTAAATGATGTAGTTTACGTTCTTACACAGTTTAGAATATGCTTACGAATTCAATTTCGGAAGTGGTACATTTATTAAGTAAAAAAAAAAAAAGTAGCAAAAAATTAACGCATGTTTATTAAAGCTTTTAAGAATATAATTACGTCTTTTTATCAATTTACCATATTTTATCTTTTGTAGAGCATAATAATATACTCATTTACGGTAACTTCATAATTGCCCTAATTCACGACCTACAACACACATAAAGATCTCCTTTCTCATATAACCATATACAGGAGAATCAAAACCAAAAAAAAAGAAATTAAATATTATGAAATTCCTCGCCTAGTTTTAGGTTGGTAGTTATCGCGACATAATTAAGGCCGTAGCTGATTGATTGCACGTCCTAAGCGGGGTTAGGCGGCGCAGGTTCTGTTAGAGACGCCTCGCTGCACCCGTGCACCCGCTGCACAACTGATGTAATTCGATCACCATAACCATGTGGAAAATAACTGAGTTTTCATTAAAGTGAGAAATATTTTTAATGTTAAGTGAAGATTGCTGTATTTTTCTTGTTAAAGGACAAGGGACAGGAAAATTTCGTGAAAAATTGTCGTAACAGAAAAATAATGAAATGTGTCTGGTAATAAAATGTAGGTTTTTATTGAGTAAAGGAATATCACTTTCAAATAGTCGCATTGGTACTAGAGATTTGAACCCGTAAAACCAACCTCAAACTTACGATACGATGCCAGTTATTAAACATAAAAACTACCATAACATTACAATAACAAAAACAATTTTTGTCTTTTCAAATTCATTGAATAATTTCACGAAGTTTCACAAAAAATCACCCCAAGCTGTGCTTTCACAATAACACGTAGGATTTACCCGACAAACGAATGACGCAGATTATAATAATGTCGATCATGTCTCTATAGTTTTGGTCATAAAGTCCTTTATAGGTACACGAGTTTGGCAGTAACCCAGGCGATGAAAGCCATCTGCCGCATGACGTCACGCGGCGGAAGCCTTACAAGGCCTAACCTCTATTCAGAGTTATTCGCCCGTAGCTGGTAGACGGAATTTGTCTTTGAAATTTGAACACTAAAGATAGTTAGACCACAGTTACTACGGCAAACGCTTTTGTTAAGTCGGGAGCTATTACAAAATTATGTTTGATATGATTGATGAATTAAATAAAAGGTTTCAGATGATTAGTTTTAGGACCTAAATCACCTATGTATACACATATTCACTTTTTCTTTACCGAATTTTCATAAAATACTCACATAAAAAAACGTTAATAAATTGTAAAATTATTATTTCATTTAAATCAGAATAACCTTAAAATAAAACAAAACATAAATCCAGAATTCAAAAGACTCATCAAAGTGAGAAATTGAAGTGAAAGCAAGGACAATCTCGGTAGAAACCACTATCTACGGAGAAATACCATCAATTCAACACAAAGAGAAAACAGAAAGGACGTGAATCGACAAGCGAGGTTTGCCTCTGTTAAATGGCTCAATTCTGATAGCTGAGGGTGGCGGCCATTGATAATAGTCTGCTTCAGAGAATAGAAAATAAGAGAGAAGTGCCCTTACATTAGGCTACTAGAAAAGCGCAAATATATAGAAATTACATTGTCTTATTGTCTTGTTAGTTTTACCTGTGTGACTTATGTCACTTTTATTAGCGTTAGCGCTTCGAGTAATTAAATTACCTGCCATCATTAATTAAAGTAAATTTTTGAATATTTTTGTGCTAAACTTAGTTCTGTCGAGCTGATTTGAGAATCTAAAACATAGAAAAAAATTTCAAATCGGTCCATCACTCGGAGTTTAATGACTTACACACGTACAGTAGAATTTCGTAATTCTATAAAGATTTTGTCTATCGTGCCGGTTTTGACATACAAAACAAAGAACAAACTTCATTGTGAGGTTACCTCATACATGTAATTCGTTTAGAAACTGTCAAATTTTGAGGTGATACCTACGATTGACCGTCGTCTTCTAATGCTTGCGATTAAGTGTCACTTCCTTTTACTTCTCTGTTCCACGTTCTCGGTACTGAACCGCTAATAAAAATCAACGTCTGATCCAACCAACGAGAACTTTCTAATAGTTCTCTGAATATCAGCATTTCTTTTTAGCGTTATTGAAACTGCTTGTCTAAGTTATTCTTTGAAAAGGAGGTCAGGCAAAAATGTATAGAAGGAAATCAAGACATAACTTAGTTACACGGTTAACTCAAGTTTAAATAACCACTAAGGAATAAAATGTTTGTATAGCGGGGAGTTTCATATACATTCAAGTCATATGCACAAAGACACCCAGACTCAGGGCAAGCATTTGTGGGCTACACAAACGCTTATCGTAGGCGGGGATCGAACCCGCGACACGTCGCGCTCCGTGGGTTTGGCTTGGTGACCTCAACCACTCGGCTATTTGTTCAGTCATTTGTTATGTGAAACAAAAAACAAACTTTTTTTATAACATTTAAATTACAACACTTTATAGTGAAATTACAACCATTTTAAATTACATGTAGGAACTTTAAACTGCAATCATGAGTTAATTTAAGCGATTCCATAGAACTGTTAAGTTAAGCTAGATTTTAATTAGAAATACGGCTTCGATACACATTTGCAAAGAAACTCTGAGAACGTTTACTTAAGGCTACGCTTACACTAGAACACTTTCCACTTTGAAAATCGGAGCAGGATGTCGGTGTGACGTCACGGCTCACATCAAAACGTGCTATCAAATTAGCCTTAGTGGTAATTTTAGTAGTTAAGAAATAGGATATTAATTTTAAAATGTTTTTCACGTTAAAAAAACAATAAGATTCGAGTGGGACTTGCACCCGTGCACAAATATCCGCAAGAAAATATGAACAATCATCAAAATTATTTTACCACCGTGCACCGGTTGCTTAACCTTGATTATCATATTTGTTATTTACTGTAATAAAAGCTACAAAAATGATACATTCTCGTGAGCGTAAAACGATACGTTTTTCTTAAGTCAAGTTATACGGAACCCTTATCGTCCGACTCGCGCTAGATTTTTTGATATGCGTACAAGATACGTGTCAAATTAAATAAAATTCATGTACTTTTATTTTTTGTCTAAACAACTTCGTGCGAGCATTTATTTTTATGTCAACGTGTATACGCAGCTTAAGATGATAGCGGGCTTCAATTTAATGTTAACTTAAATTAATTTCTCTTGCTTTGATATCTTCAATGAGAAAATGTTGTTTACATCTGCCGTGGTTCGTGTATTTGCCGGCTGCAGAGCATAGAGAGAGGTTACATTAAATTTTGCTGCGGTTTATCTCAGATTATTTAATTACATTACGGATTTGTTTGCTCAAACACTACACTTCCAACTGCTCAGGACCAATTCTATATTTCATAAGTTTGTAACAAGTATTAAGTTTATCGTATCCCCATACGCTCAACAGACAACAATTTAGTATTAACTTGAGACCATCAAGTAGTGTCTAGGTCAACTAACTCAGTAATCTGCTTAACTTAGTACAGAGTTGGACGTGATACTGGCAACTTATAGTTTACAAGGATTCGCGCTTGTAAATTGATTAATTGTTGACGTTGTTTATGTAAAGTAAAATACATTTATTTTAGTTTTAAATCGGTTATGGAGCAGTTTTCTTGCCACTGTTTCATTATTTTATAGGAGTACAGCACGCGTCACATTAAACTCATTTTCCTTGCTTACATCACGCCAAATAGCGTGACGAAAATTTGGTATTAAATTTGTATTTCGTCCATACCATTCCGCGTAGAACAACCCCTTACGGTGCTACCTGGAATGATTACAGTAAAACCAGCCTATAACATAGTGAATTCAAGACATGAAATCATGATAATCAGTCATGTATTTAAATGATAAAGCAGTTTACTCACTAGTATTTCTACTATTTTTTGGAGTTTCTGCCTTTCTCTTGTTTTCCTGGGTTAAACACTAATGACTTCAACCCACATCGAGGGCTAGGCGTGGAGATATGTTTGACTTCCACCGTAGGTCATATCGGAACTGCCTGACTAATTTTGCATCGAAACGGAGTCTTTAGTTACGAGCCGTCATAGCAATGGGGTCATGAGTGAAAAGTATGTTCGACTCGAGGCCCATGCAGCTGCATCTGTCGTTGTGTCATTTAAATATGAATAAACCTTACGAGAGTTTTTAACAACAGCGACTTATCATTCTTTTTTTTTTGTTTCAGAATGCGAGCATCGTGTTACACTCCTCAGTAACCATGCAAAAGTGTTCCTCAGTCGCTCGAACAGTAGTGTGGGCTGACTCGTGAAATGTGCGCAACAGTATGAGCAGAGGTAGCTGGCTGGCGATGGTGGCGGTGGTGGTGGTAGCGGGGGCGGTGCGGGGGTGGGACTGCGTGTGTAACCCCCGGGAGTGCGAGGTGCTGGAGCCAAGTGGGTGCCCTGGAATGGGGATCGTCGTTTGGGATCCCTGCAGGTGAGAGTTATAACCATCGATAGCTGAATGATCTCATAAGAGATCCGTCCATGCGTCCTTATTGGTTATTTCCTTTTCTGTTTGTTTGGCCGAATATTGGTGTAACATCGTTCTCATATAATGCAACCATAATAATGTAACCCAAATAATTATTGTATGGCAGTGAACAAGAGTAACCATGGAATTTTCTGCTCGTTCTTCTCCATGTGAATCTACCTTCCGAACGAGCGGTAGCTTCAATAGGAGATTGACCGACAGACTGACACTAGAATTTAATATTGTATTAATAAATTGTTTGACGTTCAAAACTGCCATACACCGGTCCAATTTAAATAAAAAAAATGACTTTGACTTTAAGGTTTGCTCTTAAGCAAGTGAATGATATAGGTTGTTCAATTATTCGACTGCATGGATAGCCGTGTGGCATAAGTCGGCGCGTCGTATCACGGGGTCGATCCTAGCTTAGCACCAAAATTCGTTTCTTTAAGCATGCGCAAATTGAACTGCTGATATTATCAATTTCTGGGCAACCAAGGTCGTATCGATCTAAGTGAAATGAAATAAATAAATGATTTTAAAATGCAAGACTTATCTTCGAACATTTAAAATACTACCGCAAATAATTAAAAAAAACGGTTCTTAAACAAAATTTTGTGTACCTCTGCTTAACCCTGGATTCCCCCAGGGTTAAGCAGAGGTCGTGCTCTCATTACGAGATTCATAGCAAAAACTTTCAATTACTAAAACTTAATTATAATTTAATTACTCTTTTGACTTTACATGTAACCTAAATGGAATTCCAGGGCCTTTGATTTACGAACTTAACAAGATATGATAATAAATTATTATAAGGATGAATATGAAATAAGGGTGTTTTTGGCGAATTAATATTTGGAAGCTAAGTTATTCTTTTTATAAATGAATAATTTCAAAATCATAAAATTGTTTTTCATATCGTATGAAAATTATTAAAATTCTTACTTTTCTATTCCTAAATTCGTCACTGATTAATTTATAAGATAAAAGTCGAAAAATTATTAAACAATCAAGAAATTTCCCAACAAATCCTATAAAGGTTGATCAATTTACATTATAATATGCAAATTATAAGCTTACTGAAAGTATGACGTAACTTGCGAAGTATATTAATTAGGGGTTTTAAGTAACCAATAAATGTTTAACTAAGTGGGCAACGGGAACTTTACAACTCTAAGCTCTTTGCTTGCTACCTTTTCTAAGTCACGTCACTTTAGCAAATAAGAACATTTTTAGAAATTCAATTTTAAAGTAATTGAGTTATTGAAGTTTAGAATCAAAGGACTAGAAGTCTTTAAGTTTGAGAAGGGTAGTTATTATAAGAATTATGTCAGTACCTGTACTAAAAAGCTCTTTAAGTAAAACTGTTGCTGTTGTAGAAGCTAAATGGCGCTCTACATTATATGTAGATCTCGCTTTTACAGTCGCAAGAGTCGTCCTTCGAAAGCTCATATGAGGAGTCAATTTTGCAATGGAATTATTTTTTTTACTGAGAAATTTATTGCATTTGCTCTTTGAGTTAACGGTTTTAATAAACGAATTGATATGAGTAACGGTATTTTTGTATTTCTACAACAATTTTACTCACTTTACGAGGTACCAACCAACGCTGACCAATTGCTTAAATGTACTGCAATTGTTAAACCAAATAATGATAAAACATTCTACATTCCCTTACATGTTTCTGTCAAAATATATGGATTTTTCATCCTGGCAACCAATCATGTACCATATTAACCATAAACAAATCGCGTGCTATAACAGCACGTAAAACAACACGAAACCAGTTCCCCTGTATCTATTTTGAACTGTTTCATTTCATCTCCCTATCAAAACATTTGTCTTAAATCAAACGGGGAACTGAAACAACTAACGTATTGGATGATAATTTGATTCTGTCATTTATTCATGAAATAAACTATGTTGAGTAAGTTTATTCATGTTTAGGGATGGGCTCTAAATACCCATTCTGCGAGAAGGAGTATATACGCCTTTGGCCAGTCATAGTCTCGCAGAGAATGCGCGAGTGATCCCGAGACTCTAGCTCAAGCAGTAGAAGGGGCCCGGGGTGTTTTTAGTCGGTGGAAGCTCGAAATATCCCCCCGCCGTGCCCTCCACGGGTCTTGAAGTTTCAACCAGGATTACAAGAAAAATATGTTTTATTAATTTTTAAAGGACCTAGAGTACACCCAGACAGTTTCAAGTCATATGTATTATTGCGGTTGTCAAATCGTGACAGCACACTACAGCGTAGAGCAGCGTCCTCCTTCCGCAAATACATTTATATTACTTTAGGACGCAGTAGTAGCCCCCTGGGCCTATTTAATCAGCGTTAGCATTCGAAAAAATATGACTCCTTTGCATGTCCCGGTTTTTAACCTTGAACCCTGTGTATCTCTACGGATAAAAGGGCAGCCGGCTTTCAGCGGTTTAAAGGTGGTTACAATATAAATGTGCTAAAATAGATTTTCTTGCCTATATCCAAGGCTTTGAAGTTGTAGTGTTTTGAAGTATCTAACCAGGGAATTTTACTAAGTCTGTCCGTTTCCCCAGGACTGGGATGGTTAGCGCTCTTTGGGGGAGGCCTACGATTAGCAGTGGATGGAAATAGGCTGAGATGATGATGATGTCCTTTTGGCAGATTTCCAAAAAATATTATAAAAAAACCACTATTGATCCCCCCAGTAATTAAAATAATTATAGACTTAAAAAAAAACCGACGTTTTAAATGTCCATTCAAATTTTATCAAAATCGGTCCAGCAGTTTTCATAGTTGCAAGTTGCATTGTCAACGGGTTTGAAGCTACCCTGAAAATTCAGCCTGCTAGCTTATCGGGAAGAGAGTCAACATTGAGTTGCAAAAATCCAACCGAAACGAAAAACTTCCAAGAAAAGTGAGTGTATGAAAACGGGGGAATATATAATATACTCAATAATTTAATATAGACATGTTTAAGTAAAGGTCTTTAAATAAACATGTCCATACTAGATACTCAAACGATATAATTAGACGAACACATTTCGACAACACTTAATATAAATCAACTAAAAAAACCAATTGGGCTTCAATAAGAAATGTCTATTTTCAGGTAATTACCATTGGCTTTTACCGAAAAACTTCCTGAACTTTGGCAAGGGCCTGATCCACTTAGATGAAGTTTTTGCTTGAACTTCAAAAATAAGGAAGTTGGAGGCGGCTAATGCAATTACCGAGCTTGGTAAACTTACTGGGCACGATTTATAAATATAAACAAAAAATCAAAAAGCAATTTTGAAGTTGCTTTTTTACTTCCTACTTTGAAAGTTGCTATAGTATTTCGTTTGGAGTTTTTGGGTCATTTAGAAATGAAATTGCCTTTAATTTGTTTGGTTGTAAGTTGGTTAATAACTGTTTAAATGATGGAGAAAATTGAGTTATTGATTTTAAATTCACAACATATTTTAACTGTTATTTCATTAAAAAACGAAAATAAAGGCCTTATTTGGCTTTAACCACATTAATCTGTATAATATTGTCTAACACATTTTGTCCTCCAAATAGTTTCCCAAATATGAAAAATGTTAAATTTTCTCCAACATGTCGCGGAACTAATCCATGACAGCCATATAATCCAAGCCTGCCAACTCCGAGGTCAGCTCCTTTTATACAAGGCTAGGCAAGTTCCAATATTCTCCTTTTATTTCAAGGAGTTTTCGAGTTTTCTAAAAAGAGGTTTTAACTAAATCGGTTCAAAAATTAATCCGATGTCCATTTAAGTCTGATTCAAAGTCAGTTTTTTATTATTATCTTGATATTATTACGTAAATTTACCTTTTTATTTTGGAACATTGTCACTAGTCTCTTGACATAGGCTTAAAGTATCGGTAGAGAGGATTTCGGGCTCCCACATTTTCGCCCTTTCTGCAGGGAACGTGATGTGTGTAACGTCTTTAAGCCAAACCAATAAGGTTTAAAATCTTTGTAATATATTGTGTCACGTATTTAAATACACCTAACATTAATTTTATCTTTCCAGATGCTGTAAAGTATGCGCGAGAACGCTCGGCGAAGACTGCGGCGGGTTCAGTGGAACGTGCGAACCGGGACTCAAGTGTCTTGACGGGTCGTGCTCGCCGATCACGTGAGCCAGCCCGACACACCCTGTATTATATGTGTATAGTGTTCATAGAAACAGTACATATCTCTCACGTAGCAATCGAGGACCAGGCGTTTAGGCAACAAGCTTCATATTGGGTGACAATAAATTGTTAAGCCTGTGGTTAGTAAGCACGGACAGAGATGTAAAGTGTCGATATCGATGTATTAGGATTCCTTTCAACGAACACTAATTTGATTTTAATGCGAACTTCGAACGATTTTATCGATATGTCGATATTGCCGATAGCTCGTTAACACCCATTCAGATGTGTTTTTCTTTTTTTTTCCTGAAATGTAAAATGTAGATTATGTACCCATGTGCTTTTGTGTTTTGTTTTCTTTACGTGACACACGTTATTTTGACGAGTAACCAAAACGTTAAAGTGTTGTAACGAACAACACAATAGCTGTTGTGTTACAACTTTCTCTTTGATACGTGAACACAAAAGGAAACGGGGTCGAATACGTAAATTTTATATAAATAAATCCTTAAAATGTACGAACATTGTTTTCCTTAGTGGTAAAATATCATTTTAGAGATAACCTGTTTAATTTAATGATCAAATTGAAAATAACTGAATAATTAAAATATTATTTTTGTTAGTTCCAAGACTTTGGTTATGTATTTTATTTTAAAACAAATACAAGTACTCGTATGTATTTAAGGAGTAATCGTTACAAAAGTTTTAAGAAAACCATGTCATATAATACCTTTCACTATTAAAAAAACGAAATGTAATTTGTTCTCATATATATTATGTGAATTTAGAAACTAAAAAATACTTTATTTTTCTAGCTACAAAATAAGCGATGGAAAATTCAAATAAGTTCTGTGTGCGTACGACTTGACGTTAAATTAAACTCGTTATTGTACCTATCATAGCAAGTGTGTGTACGAAAATATGATTTCTGTTTTATGTATTCCTAACAAACTTGTAAATACTGATGTTGATCACCAAATCTTTCGATACAAATTTAATTTACACCTAAACCCCTCAGCATTATGGAACATTTCTCGATGGCAAATAGTAATGATTATTTCAGACAAGTATTTAATAACATTTGTAATATATTAACGATGTAATTAAAAATGTATCTATCTATATTTCTGTGTGCTTCCAGGTTACATGTAGAGTTAAGTTTTTATATGTTTCTTAGTTATGTAAATATGGTCTGAATAGCATTTTTATCTTGTATGTACATTTAGTGGTAGGCTCGTAATTGTATACTGGATTAAACAGTTTTAGAAATAAGTACCTAACCAGCTGTATAAATGTCAGTTCCCATTATAGAGCCAATAACGCTCGCGGCGCGAGTCTAGAATGCTCTACGGAATGAATTTTTAGCACGATTTTATCGAGTATCTTTAAATATGGAACGCGCATAAAGCGTTATTGGACCTGTATTGTGAACCCAGCTTAATATGTGTTTACATTTTAATCCGTGAAACAGAATAATATACCAAAGATTTAAAGTTAGAATATAATATTTTTTATAATATAAATAATAAATAATGTTTCTTATTACGGCGTCTGTTGGGTATTGTTTACAGAAAGCCTAATCTTTCGTGTTTCGTTCTAAGAATTCTTTCTAAGTAATACTCGAAATAAGGTTTTATATCACGTTACAAAAATATTCGAGAAGAAACTTATATACCTACCCAAGTATTGAAATTAGAAGTTTCGCCTCCTTGGATTTCCCTGCAGACGCCTGTGTAATCTATTTTCATGTGGAACGGAAAATCACTTTCGATCAAGATATATTTTTTGCCTTACGCCTCCCAGTTATTCCATGCTTATTTTTGTACACGATAAACATACCATAATAATATTGGGCAAACCGAATTGTAGCTAAAATCGATGTTGACCTTTTTGGGACACGAAATATGTTTCCAAATTCGAAGCGTTTTAACCTTCGACCTTTTGTGTTTAAAAAGAAAACTCTATCTAATAATTCCTTGGCTTATGTTTGCGTTTACTTTATAAATTAGCGCTCGATCTATTTTTAAAATTATCTTGTGTACCCTTTGCCACATTATGACCTCTTTACCCCTTGGCCTTTCCAATTAAGAGACAAAAATACTCATCTGTGCCAGCCAGTCACCACATCGATTTTAGTTGTATTTATTTAAGGCACAATCACTAGTATCTAAAACGAAATGTAACCTGAATATTGAGTAACTACGTAATGTATCTAAGTTGTATAAATAATTCAGAGCTACTCGTTAACTGTGCACATATTGAATAAATAAGTTGAAAATCTGTTTTATGTTTGTTTTAGTATTTATAAACCTATTCATTTAGTTTTAATTATATAATACGTTACGCTACGCTAGTTACGCTAATTTAATTTGATCAATATGATCAAGTGCGAGTGGAACTCACAAATCAGAGGGTTTCGTACGAATAGACTAAAGAAAAAAAAATGGTCTTTCATTAAATTTACAACCTTAACAATCGTAGCTCAAACTCAATTTAACAGAGCCATAGGAAATACATCATCTGTAAACCACCAAGTTCTAGTTGTCACAGACTAACTTACAGACGTCAGACAGGGAAGCCTTAGTAATAGTTTTCACCCTTTAGGTTCTGAACCCTAAAAACTTGTACTCAGCGACGTTTTTACTCAAATCCCAAATGACACATCCAGATACTAATAATGACAGAAATACGATTTGAAATAATCTTCAAAATAGCTTAATGTGACTCTACTTATGAGGTATATCGACCATATACCTCCTAACATACATAGGCACGTAGATTCCAAAAAGTACGTAATATTGCAAATTATCTTTGCTATGAAACGTGCACTGCTCATAAGTGACACAAAATTTCAAATTTCATGCTTTTGTTTTTAACGTAAAACCCCCATATTTCTCTAGCTGGCTAAAACCTTACGTCGTGAGTCTATTCTTCTAATACGCCGACCGGTTATCCTTTACAAAATGAGGTATAATTGTCTGAAGAGAGTCTGTGGGTGGCCATTGAACAAATTGGGATGACGACAACGTTTTTTCAAACTCATTCAGGTAGTTAAATGAATAATATTGAATACGTATTTTTCTTTTATCCCACATACATATATTCATCCAATCACAGTGAATAGAACTTTCGCGTGACGTCACTTTTTCGTTTACGTTTTGCTAAGTTGAGGCGTCACAAGCCCCGAAAGACAAAATGCGGTTAATTTTGTCAATTTTTACAATCCACGTTTTTAAAATATCTTTTAAAAGGGTCTATATTTTATAGGGTTATTGGATAAAAACCAAAAAAAACGCAAAATTGAAAGGAAGAAAAATGGAAACAAAAATAAACTTAATTTTAATTAATGTAGCCGCAAAAACACAAACGTTAAATAATTTAGCTCTTCAGTCACAAATCCAAATTAAAATTCCTCGTAAACTTAAGTAATTAACGTTATATGCGAACGTCAAAGCTTAAAATCGTCAAGATAAGGACGTATTCACACCAGAAGTATAGCCATTGTTTTGTTTTCTCTTGGATACTCATTGGTTGAGGAAGTGGGTAGTGTCAGACTTTTACTGACTTAAACCTGAAACGCCTTGTAACGCACACTTTTTCCTCCACACCTAACCGACAAGACATGTATAAATCTTTAATTGAGTACAGTGTGCAACAAAACTATCTATGAATATAGTTTGCCTGTTGCATGTTGTAACAATTAATAATTTCCTCCATTTTATTGTAATATGTTTATAGTTCCGCGATTACTCTGGGCTGAAAATCAGCCTATTCACAGTCCACGGCTGACTACATCCTAGTTTGAACACAGCCTAAATTCAGAACGCTCTTTTATCAAAATAACTAGAATTTACAGGCTAGATTATAATTGCGGTATTCTGTAAGTTTATTACAATTTATTAATTTCGTTTCGTCTGCCAAGGTTAATTGTAAATAAAGGGTAATTTTGTAAAGTTTCTAGAGATAGGGTAATCTAATTGGTGCCAAGTTCTTGTGAAATTAAGCATTCAGACAAGAAAGTAATCTAATTGATGGCAGGCGGTTGGGAGATCAAGCAAAGTTTGTACATATAATAAACATGTCTAATATATTTTAGTATGAGTATCTGTTATCATCTTCTCCGCAATTGTAATAGCAATAGCAAACTCTTTGTCGCCATGAAACCCTCGGCGTCACGATAAATAAGCATAAAGACTATATAAATAGCCGTTGTTAGATTTTATCAAGGCAAGCATTGTCTAATCTCTCAGTTCGGAAGCTATCTAAAGTTATGATGTTATAATTATTAAAGTAATTATTCGTTGGACATTCATTCAACTAGATTTGCCGCTTGAATAATATTGCAAAGGTCAATAAGCTTCGTAGCGCCTGTTAGCCCGTAGGCCTGATGTAGGCATTTCGTAGCCGTTCTCGTAGAAGCGTTGCTACGATTGTTCCTGTTTCTGTGGGTGAGCCATGGGTGAATTAACATTGGCGCTTATAATATTAGTAAAGACGCATATTTAATATCGTACAAAAGAAGGATTTAATAAACCAAAAAGATTTAAGACAAAAATGGTTTAAAATTGTAAGATAAACTTACAATTCCCACACTCCCTACCATTGTTTTGACACTGGCCGTGGTTACGTATTGGCGGGATAGCAGTTAATAGTGCTGTTAAATTTTACCGAGCCATCATTTAAAGGTAGAGCCCCGTTTGTCGGATAAAAGCTGTGTTTATTGCCGTGGAACAAGCGCAGAGTCTATCTGAGAAGGGAATGTACTCAATTCTAGTTTATATTAGTGTACTTTAGAGGGTTTATGTGTATTTTAGTGTTTAGATTACATAGTTTATTTATTTAGATTTTATTCACGTAGCTTGTTAGGAATTTAATAGTCGCTACAACGTGACATTTACACAACAACATTTATTTTAAACAAGTGGTTGGACTAATTAGGAAATATTGCATTTGTGCAATTTGATCTAAAATGACGATAACGGAAAAAAACCGTTGTCTTAAATGGGTATGCGAACAAACTGCCAGTCTTTTTTAAGAATGATTAAAGATAAGTACTTTTCAAGTGACAATTTAGCAAAAAGCTAGCTCTAAAATTATAAACAAAACGTAATCATTTCTTAATACGATTTATATTAAAGTAGGCAATACCAAAACTCAAATAACTCAATACGTCGAAAAACAAAGTTATACAAACATTGTCTTTACATTAAACCCGAAAGGCTATAAAAGATCCCGAACTCGTAATAATAGATAACTGTTCTCGGAAGAAAAAGGTTGCATTTAAATACTAGGAAAGGGAAATTTGAGGAAGCCTGCTTAATAATAAATTCGGAGCTTGTAACACTCAGCGGAATGTCGGGTGTGTTGGCAACACCTGTTACAGAAGGTACTTTAATCTTATTAATATGTACTATGCTTCTAGGCTATCCTGGTTAGAAATCAGAGTTAGATTATTAAACCTAGAACATAGCTAGTAGTTAGTATTTTCTATATGAATCTATAGGTATGGCAAAAAATACATTTAGACCCAATATAACTGTGTTGAAGTCTTAAGAGACTTCAGCCTTTTTTTATACGTACGAAAACAAATTCGAAGAATGAAAGCCATCTAACCGATTACAAATAAAAGTCGGAAAATGTATCGTGCGATGAAAGAAAATACCTAGAATGTTGGTACTTAATAAATATGTACCAAGAGATGAAATATTTTGATCATTCAAATGATTTGGAAATATATCCAACATCTGGTAAGTAGCGTCCTCTACATCAACTTTTTTTTTTCTCTTGCAACTAATTTTACGGTTCAAATGATTGGACTTATGTACTAGTTAGCATTAAAGAGAATTTGTGCAGTAAGGAAAAACAAACAGGAACTTTGTAAAATGCTTACAAATGCACAATAATATCTACTTTTTGCCCTTACAGATGTTCCTTTCAGATCCCTAGTAAGAGGGCAAAAAAAAATTACACCACATCTAAATTTCACGAATTAGAATTTTGTCAATTCATTCCCACCGTTGAGCCCTCTTGTATGCAAACAACAAAAGACAAAAACAGTCAGACATGTAACTTTTCCTAAAACAGTTTTCGTCTTCCAAAACTAGGTATGCAGTACACTTACGCTCTCCACTCACCCGTTTCCCCACTAATTCCATCACAACAGTAGTGCATAGTTAAATATATGTAAATATTTACTTCGCACCATCCAAACAACATTTGTAGGCAGGGATGTGCACTCAACCATCGAGACGGGTAGAGGTAAGCCAAATAAACCCACACAGGTAGGTCGTTAAGCCTATTTACATAATAAATCACCTTATTTGATTTGTATCTCGTTTACAAATTCAATAGGAAAGAGCATAGAATACAGGAGTTGGGTGAGTACGATTTGCAGTAAATATTTTGGAACATCAACCTCTATAGAGGTCTGTAAACCATTCATAGTAATAAAGTAGAAAAGGATTATAAAAGGGAAATTGTCATTATTGTTTTTTTTTTTGATAGCCTTAAAGTTTTCTACTTCAGGTGTCATACTTGTCGTACTAATACATTTTAAAGTCTCAAACCTAATTCGAAATGTGCACAGTGCCTCTTATTTTAACGAGGTATGTCAGTGGACATTGGGATGATGCAAAGTGGACTTGAATCGAGTGGCTGCATATGGATCGTTTTAATGTGTTTTTCAATCAATCATAACAATCAACTCAGTCTATCCCCCTTTTAAAATATATTTCATTAATCTTAGGTTCAACAGTTAAAATTAGTCTGTTGGCTTTTGCGGTCTATTGCTAGAAATACGTTTCTCCCAAAATGTATTGTCTAGTCCAACCCGACCTAGTTCCTTAATTATAGCTAAAATTGACAAACCAAATAAAAATATGACCTTTTTATGATTCCATTTACCCCTGACAGTTTCAATAATTTGAAACAAAGATATATGATAAGATAAACATTTTGAACTTTCATTCAAATAAATGATTTGAAATTAATTGAGATAATAGAACATCAATGGATCCTCGTAAATTAACCTAATATGCGGCCGTCCGTGTCAATTTAGTTTCAATCGAGGTGTCAAATTGGCATAAGCAGAAGCTGATATCAAGTTATGCCAATTTAGACAGGCAGCGTGTGTTATACACACCGTTAAACAGTAGATACCTACCTTTACTTATCTGGATCCCTACCATTACGTATAACTTGATAAAGAATAATAAAGATGATGAAAATTCTCGTATATTAAAAAAAAATTTGTTACTATTTTTAGAAAGTCATCACAAAATCATAGGTACACAATGAATTGTTTATGACCATAACATTTAGTTAATAATATATGAAGACGAGATATGACAAACTCCCACTGGGATAAGTAACTACATACACATTATTAAATTGTATACGTCTTCTAAACCCATCATGATCAATGATATTAAACCTAATAAAAATCAAATACTTCTATAGAAGCACTTGATTCTCAAGATAAAAATGAATTAAAAAAACATCAAAGAACACATGATAAAACTAACGAAAATCTAATTATTTTCTTCCAGAAGCCTATTTCGACAATATGAAAAAAAAAAACGTGAGGATTTCAATACATTACGGAGCCGCTCAGCTATAGCACCAAAAGTGATATATCATAACCAGCAATGTATAGCATTCCGATATTTCTCACCTCGCCTCAAGCTTGTATTATTTTCGTCTAGATACAGTGTAACCCAGGCCTAAGATAACCAATGAAACGGAAGAATTGTATTCGAGATAATATTTTCGTTAGAAACATCGATTTGTATTACAGATACAGAATGTTTGCTGATCTTGTGGTTAAGCTGTGATATATACGCTATCGGATTATTATATCGTAATGTTTTCACGTTCATGTGTTGTTTTGTTCGGTAAGTATTGTATATATTACTTATATTAGAGGTATAACCGTAAGACTGCAAAGATGAAGGTCATAAGTTGAAGGTTATAGTTGCCCACGAGCCAGAACGTTACAAACCGAAAACGATCCCATATAAACAAAAAATCGGAAAAAAACTATCCTATGAATTTATCTTGGTTATAAACTATCTGTGGAAGAGGAACAAACATCCATACATACAAACATTCGCGTTTATAACATTAGTAGGAAGTAGGATAGGTACCTACCTAGGAACCTTTATAATATTAGCGTTTACCTTCATTTAAAGAACTCAAACCAATGAAGTACAGGTATAGATTAGCCTATAAACACTAATTAATTTAAAGCCTCTATTCTGGTACATATAAATAGATCAACTTGAATAGATTAAGCCCTAGGCTGAATAAACGCACAATGTCTATTGAATTTTCGAGCTTCAAAAGGATTGTCATAGAATTTAGAAATATCAATATCAACAAATTGACAACTGAACATAATTATTACGCTATTTTCGTTATCGGTTTACACTATTTTGGAAAGCAAAGAAGAAGACAAGAAGGTATCTATAATTATCGAATAAATATATAGGTATTTACTAACCTTCAATGCAACTCTACCTATGTCTGTCAATCGTATTATAATAATTACGGGTTTAAAGCTACCCTGAAAATTTCAGCTAGCTTATCGGGAAGTGCCTTAAAATTGAGTTACAAAAATCCAACCGGTGACAAACATACAAACGTACAAACAAGAAAGTGAGTATATAAAACGGATGACAAAATAAATCGGTTGGATGGCAAATAGATTTAAGGTCGAATTTATACATGTATCATGGTTACAGCCTGGTAATAGACGGACAGACGGAGGCACCTGAATAACATTGTTCTGTTTTTACCCTGTTATCAGAGAACCCTAAAAATAGACCAAAAAAAACCTATAACATATATTTACCTTACTAACGATCTCATTTAACAAAACATCGTACGACAACAACGACAATACTCAGCATCGAACATCGAAATACAACAAAGGTTGTAAGTCGTGAGGTTATTTATAAAAATATGTCAAGAGCGAGTCGGCTCGCGGCAAAGACAGTTCCGTATAAATAGGCCAAATAACTTATCTGCAACAAAAATTGGTCACGCATCAAATCGATGTCCGTTCTAACCATTTATCAACGTAAATTGTTATTTAGAGCAACATCAGAATTACATAATCATTCTTTCATTAGATCCGGCCTGGTGAAAGACAAACGAACAGATTGGCAGAGGGGCAGATAACGGAGCTTTAGTAATAAGGTTCTGTTTTCACCCTTTGCATACGGATCCCTAATTACAAGTTCTACAGAGGCCCCGCAATATTATCTTTGGAGTACCTACGTCGTTATCTTCGAAATTCTTTTGGACACTTGACTATTCTCAGATAATCCTTTCATGTTTTTTATACTCATTATAGAAAATATTCAAACGAAAAGGTATTCTAGCCCCACTTGTGTTACAAGAACTAGTTTATCGTTGAAATTAAGGGTTTTTTTATTATTCTTAGGTACTCTAGAGGTTTTCGAGGTAGACATTTTTTTCTGACTAACGCTGTATAATTTATTGAGTAATCCGATGTCAAAAAATAGATAGACTTGTCAGATAAGTGACTTTATCAATTGCGTTAATTTATTTAAAATTCGCTTATATTTGCAATAAAAAAGATCTCCTGTGTAGTAAACATAATATATTATATATAATTAAATCGTAGATGAAAATTAACGAGTAAAATGCCTCAGTTGCATTAACAGGCTATAAAAATTAAAATTTTTAGTAATACCAATCGTAAACGTTACATAGAGTAAAGAAAATTATGTTTTAATAAATAGACCACCCGATCTAAGATTATTTAAAGCTGTGTATTAGGTTTAAAGAGAACATGAAAAACGTAACGTCGTCGTCACGAAAAAGATTTAATATTCTTTCCCGGAAACAAAGGTATCGTAACATTTTCCGTGACTTAATTCTCAGATCGCAAAGATCAGTATTTCTTAGAAACATCCACATATGTCTCGTACTCATTATTATCTTCGTAAATATAAAAAAAGAAAACAAACGAATTTATGTTATTGATATCAGCGTGCAACGGCACTGGGACGATCATTAATGTTTGTCTCAAACTTGTTCTTTGAAACTGTATGCAGCAGTACACATTTGTACCAAACGGCCAGTTATTATCAAACGAGTTTCAAGAAAGTTCATCAAAAAGGTTTAATCTTAAAAGGTTATCTCGGAGACCGTTATGACGTAGGTAAAACAGGCACTTCTGTTAACACTCAAACTTGCATCGTAAATCCACCAAATAAATACATACTAATACACTACAAAAACACAAAAGACGATATATACCTACCCACACCAAGGCTAGTTACTCTTGTTAGTAATTAACACAGGCTGGCATCATAATGATGTTTTGGGTAACACTGGCCCTGTTTACACAGGCAGCTATGATCCTACGATAAGCATCATCATCTATCATGTTTGCCCACCAAAATGAAGGGACACTAGTTCGTAATACATTTGCGCTTTTGAAGCACAGTAACTCTACCATGAACGCTCAAAACAGTAAACCGACTGTGAAAGAAAGACAACGCTCTACAATTTACGTAACGTCTTCTCTTTCCCACACTGATAGTAGTTCAAGTTTGCTTGTTAGACCCTACAGTGTAACGTTGATCCCAAGTAATGATAGGCTACATGGCAAAAGTTTGGAATATCGGATGTTATATGCAAACTATGCTTGTGTGATATTGACGGACTAAATAAAGGGTTGATTTGAAGTGCGATAGTGTTGGAGATTTACAAGTTAATGTTTTTGGAATTAAACCTTATTTGAGTTTGAGTCAATAGGTATTTTTGAAGTGTTATATGGGACATTTCTGATCTATGTTAATACGATGATTTAGTTAATCTTTTAGCTACATACATCGTACTACGTATTTTGACCAAAGAGTGTTTTTTTCGAGAATCTCGTACGTGAATCGCTATGAAATCTAAAATGAAAAAACTTTGTAAACAAAAATAGTTTTTAGGACAGTACCAAAACCATAAATCGACACAGTTTCGTTTCTAGAATCATTTTTATTTGACGATAGTCTGACAAAACATGTCATGCGTACGGCATACAAAATCTGTGGACGAATATTGTAGGATTTTCCAAAAAGCCTACAATTTTCAAATGTACCGTCAACCGCATGTCAACAGTAAAAGAAAAAAGAACATTTCAAGCTTCAGTTAAAATCTAGCGATATTAAGTATTGTGTTTTTACTCTAATTTTGCGGTTGCTAAAATTATTGTGAACAAGTTATGTAAGTACTTTAGGTTTTATTGCCTTTACTATGAGCTTTTGAAGCAAGATTGTATTCATTGTGGAAACGACACGGAGTATTACGTTGCGCGTAGCGGTTTCTTTCTTTCAAACAACAACTATACTTCTTTGTGGACCTCATTGATACGAAGATAAACTCTGCTTATAAAATAAAAACATCACCATTTGTCAAAAACCAATTGAATGGGAAGTGTCTGCTCTTTTGCTGCGTGCCGGTCCATCACAAAAAGTCTAAATTAAATCAAGGTCAGACAACCATTGTTGTATGGTCTTAAATTTGATAATTGAGTCGCGAGTCCGACTGTTTTTTAATTGCATCAATCCAACCACATTCATCACTTCTAGAGCTTAAAACCAAAAGAAGTTAAAACTCAATTGAGAATAAGATAACACATACAACAGCAAAACACAATTCTTATCGCGGACTAATGATACCATGAATCTTGTTTATCGCGGCCGCAGTGAAATAATCCAGTGTAAACACAGCATTACAGCTGTGTATAAATTAGCTAGGGTTTCTACTAAGCCCTCTTTAGTAGATAAGACTTGTAGGCGAGTTGAGCCTCGTTTACTGTTGATCGGCGAATTAAAGACGTCGTGAACTAGATACTTGTCATGGACCAAATTAGGTGTTAATTAGACGAGTGTGTTTGTTGGTGTGTTTGTAACTGCTCTAACCTATTTAAAAAGATAGATCAACAACGCAGGAAACTTGCCTGTTTTTGTTTACTTTATTGTAACCGATTGCACGGATAGCCTAGTGGTATACAACCTTCATGCAAACCCACTAAGCGCGTTACGTCAGAGGTCCGATTCCCGACTCCGACTTTAAGAAAAAGTATTTGTATGATCGACAATTGATTTATCTGTTAGAGCGTCTGGGCGTCTTGTGACTGTTATTTGAATGTGTGTGTACTCTACGACAAAAGGATTAAATTCCTAAGAGCGGGAATCGGTTTTAGTAAAAAAAACTTGTTTGAGTGTACCGATCTATGATAATCTTATTATAATTTTATTAAAAACTGATGCTTGTCGTGTTAAGCCATGCGATTTTTTACTGCAAAAAAATGTTCCTGAACGACGGTTTTATTTCGAATGTTTTTACATCTTTTATTTTGTTTTTATTTTAATTTACATAAGGTAATGTAAAATGGCCGTGCATATCATATATCACGTTAAATATTTGAATACTTTAAATCATTTTATTAGCACACTTATCTGTAAACATTCCAAAACAAAATGGTTTCATTTGTTTTGGACTATTTTAATGATTTCCAATTAGAAATATTTTATGCTTGCCTAAATAGTGAATGTATTCGTTTTGTATTTGCATGAGTGAATATTCAATGAAAACTAAAACAATGTTAGCATTGATAATGCAATAAAAATTGATTATTAAACAAAATAGCACTTTTCGTTTATGTCATAAAAATATGAAAACGCCTCTAGTGCATATTATTTCAATAACAATAAATGTTTGCTAATTAAGTACAATATTCAAAATAAGTTCTTCTAGCTAGATAAATAACTTCTCAAAGTTGCTTGAAACATCAGTTCCTTTCTCAGAATTAATAATAAAATTACAGAAACTAATTAACAAAAGCAAAGTAATAATCAATCCTAAACTAAAACTAGCTCACATTACGCATATAATTGTCCAGCATATTTAATTTCTGAACTGGCAAACCTAAATGAGCCCATTTCACGTGCATGTGCACACTACAGGCGACGCATCGCCATGCGACGTCAACGCCGACTAATATGGAAGCAAATTTCATTTTAATGACCCGCCCGGCCAGCCCGATACCATCTACGCTCGATTTACTTCGCCCAGGGCTGGCACCCGCAACTAATGAACACATACTTGTACTTATTTGTCGTATTTCATATTTTTATATAAATCGATATCAAATGAGTGTTATAAAAGCTGTGTAGGGGCTGAAATATTAGGAGTGGATGGATTTCGTTTTTATGATAGTAGATTTACTTTGAATATTAACATGTTACAGTAAAGTGTATCTTTCTAATTACAAATATACAAATTAAGATATGATTGCGTGGGTGCCCGATTGTAGGTTAATCAATCATAGATTAACAAGTAGCAACCCTAAATTTACGTCTAGACGCTTAATTCTACATACATTTTGGAAATTCATGCAAGTCAAGCGTGTTATCTGCATATCGCATGACTTTCTATCACGGTTTTACGACAAGTGGATTGGCTGTATCCTCTGTAATGGCCAATTAGTTTTACGGCGCGCCGCTTATGGCAACCCTAACACCGCGGGGGTTTCGCATCGTCGCCGCATTCAATAGCTTTTGTGTGGAACACTTACCTTTTGTTGTTGGGACAGAATCATGACAGAAGGGCCCCAGTTGTTGAGATTGTACTGATTTACGACGTAACCGCTGAAATTGGGCTTTTATTTTACAGAACAGTGAATCACGGCGAAGTCTTTATCTAAAATATTAACGTTGTTTTATGTCGGCTGTTGTTCATGTTAAGGCTTTACATGAAGGATGTTGGCCCTTTCTTCCAATAACCGAAATATATGGTACAGCTTTAATGTTCTAAGTTTTCGCAATTTAGAAATAAATGGGTTTTAAATTACAGATTTACACAACGAACTTCTAATTTTTGGTAGAGATAACAAACAATGCAAACAAAACCAAAATCTCAGGTACAAATTGAAATCAGGCCGAGTATCAAATTTCTTGCGATGTCTGAAAATACGAAAAAGAGAATATTTATTCATCTTCTCAAAGCTTAAATCAACGCTATCTTAATCCTATTCAAATTAAGTTTGACTCACTGACTGCCTTTCGATAAGTTAGAATATCAGTAGCATTCATCAAAGTATAATTTTTTGCTCAGACAGTGACAGATTTTTATTTCGTTTCTATTGAAGTTAACGATCAAGCACATAGATTAAACTTTGACGAATAAAACGAGCTATATAGAGAAACTTTTGTCAATTGTTTTTAAAAGGCATGGCGAGCGGCTGAAGCACTCTCCTTTAGAAGGCAGGGGAACTATTCCAGTAAATGTCTGCGCTCGATTGTACTCTGGAAATTCGAATTCCAACGAATTCCAATATCTTCGGGTCTTGTTAAATCCGACTAAAATGCGAGACGAACTTTTCGTTTTTGTACACGAAAGGGGAGGGCCGGGACGACGGCACACGTGAACCCAGTAATTAATGCGAAACAAGGAGAAATAAAACACATATTCACACCGAAATGTGTAACCGGCGGGCCGTATAATTAAAACATCACTTGGGGAGAATCGGCTAAAAGAGTTTCAGATACGTTTGAACACGACGTGCGCTGTGGTTTGTAACATTGTGCTCAAAATTCTTTTTTGATCGTACAATTGCCGACAAAACATTACGCTTTTATTTACAGCATGCATGGAATGGAACTGAATTTAAATGTTGAAGTTTGATTCGATATTTTCTTTGTTTTTGGTCAGACAATGAAGTTTCCAGTACCGTGAATTTTACAAAAAGCTGTTTTAAATGTAATTAATTGTTTTTGTCGTGTATCGATTAAATCTGAAAATGAAATATACTATGTCATGGCATGCGTTGACTGTGTAAAGTAGAATAACATTTCCATAACAACGATTAAACTAAGTGTAGTTGTTTGCCTCGAAGGGACAAGAACTAACTTTAAGTAGAGCAAGATTCCTGCATACTAAAGTGACGTAAAACATTTACAAACCCACATACCTCTGTATTAGTTAAGGGGATCTTAATATTGTGTACTGTTATTTCAAACACCTGTACCTAAACCTAAAGATGTTTAAAACTGTTTCAATGATAACTAGTTGACACATACGTCCTTCTTTAATAGGAGATTTTTCTCAATGTTTAAAAATTAGAAACTGAGAGATTAATCTCTACAACTTCACAAATATTTTTCATTTACAACATCAGTATATTTTTTTCTACTCCTCCAAATACTTAATCATATCCAAAAATAAGAAATCACATAAGGAAATCATTCTCGATTATTTTGCGTCGTAATCCGTCTTTTTTGCATCGGGGATTATAATACTAACACGCAATTTACATTTAATATAGTCTCAAATGTACCTATCGGTCTACACTGCACCTTATAATGACATGACAGACAATTTGAAAAAGCTTTTTCCGAGATAGGTTGAGTAGGCGTCCAGTCTCACGAGAGTCAGTTGAATATATACTTTGAGATCAGTTTTTCATGTTATTTATTATTTAAGAAATAACTCATGAAATAAATAAAAAAAATAGTAAGTTTGTATACGTAAAAGAAGTCAGGGCTTTAGTCAAGGAAGATTCCTTTCAAATACGAGTATATAGAAGTAATCACCAAGATTGTACCTAAGTTATAATGTTTCTTCATAATATTACTTTCAACTTTCATTTCGTACAATAAATTGTACAAGCTGTAATTTGCTACATAAAGTCCGACTTAACACAAAACTTCAAAATTAGTAGTATTCTCATGAAAATATTAGGTTTCTTAACTACATTCAATTGGTCTAAAACTTCTGAATCAGACCAATGATTATAAAAAGTTTATTACCAATTTTCTTGTAAAATTGAGAGGATAAAACCTCATTTTGCCGACTACGTAACGTATTTTTTTATTCACATAATTTAGGACTATTTTACGTTTCAATAACCACGCAATAGAGTTGTAGGTGAGCTCAAAATTATCGGTAAGGAAAATTTCTGCTGACTTTTGTAAGGGTATTCCAGCGCGGTACCCTGATAACGGGTCCATTTTCTTTTTGTGGGAATCAAACTAATAGTTTTCCCGAAGGCTTATAGAATGTAATAAATTTTATTTCATCTTGACGTATCTGCCTTTTTCTATTAGTTGCGCAGTTATCTATCCGACCAGATTCGGTATTCTTTTAAAACAAAATTTATCTTAATAACCTTAAGGTGCACACCTGTTGTTTTAATTATTACTCCATTTTACAATGAATATAAAATTCATTGATTACATCTCGGCAGGTAATACGGTACTTTACCCTTAGGAATTGTGTAATTCGTATCACAAGATAACAGATAAGCACAATTCCAAATCACTTAATATAGACTTAAGCAAATTACCAAACGCTTAACTAGCTTAGACAAAGCCTCCTTAATCCTTACTGTTATAATATTCTTAATAACAAAATTAGGTTATCATAAAGCTATTGTCCTACAGTTCATTACGCGAGGCGTCGGGATTAAACATTGCTGTTAATTCGCCTGTGAAGACAATACGTAAAGCTGACCCGTGGCCCTTTAAAACGGGACATCACCAGTTATCAGTGACCTATCCCCGAATCCCACATTTGCTCATCACAATCTGAAAGGAAATGAAATCCGGGGGGCGAGGGGTCTTAATTCGTTGGCCGGATATTATCCATGTGTGCGTATAAAATTGTAATTCTAAAACGTACTCATTATCCATGCAGTGACCCTGGAAATGGGACCAGCGGAGACAGGGGTCCCTTGACGAGTGGGAAGATTAGTCCCACATACAAAGTTTTAAATTAAACGCAGACGGACGAAGGATAAAATAGTGTGTAATGCGTAAGGTACTTAAACGTGTTCGTTGTTTTATCTTTGTGCTGTCATAATTATTTTAGAGTCTTTGTCTCTCTGTGGATGAATAGACTGAATGGCTGTAGCACGCTTTACTCTCGCGTTGAATCACGTATGTTTATCTTAATTATGATTAAGTAAACAGTTTGCTACTGAAAATGTTACATTTGAAATTAACGTTGCTATGTGAATACGTTTGTTTCAGTGAAATGAATTTTATTTCTCCGTGTTTTGTTTAGAGGTAAATACGAATGCTTAGTTGGTAACATTTTTTCAGACTAAATAAAAGCTAGGTTTTATCGTGAAGTTTACATGATTATGATGAAGTTATCTTTGAGTCTGTTTCTAAAACTAAAATAATTCTCAGTACCTATTGACGATTTTTTTATTGAGACGAGATTAAAAAATATTCCTACGTTTCTGGTACTACAGTTCGTTTGAAATTTTATAATTACTAATAATTTTGCTCATACTGAAACAACCAATCAAAATTAAATAATACAAAATCCTAGGAGAAATAAAGGACGGCCTACAACCAAATTTTAATGGATTACAGTGAAAGCAAGACGCCATATAACATAACGTAGAGTGGCGTCTCTCTCAGACAACTGATATAGTATTTTAGATGGTGATCGACCTCTAGGTAAGTCTGACGCGCAACATTTATACTCGTTAACCCTTACGGAGGGATGTCATTAAAAATAAGATGGAGTCAGCGAAGTTAGCTCACAGTACAAATTTTATTACGTTATAAAATTTCGAATTAAATCTAATCATTTTTGATATAACGCGTACGGCATACTGAGAAGCTATAAACGTAAGGAGCAAACGAATGACTATAATTTTCATCAAGGTTGAGGAAGTCTATCTGAAGAATTGATAACTGGTACTGATATTGGTTATCGTGGAGAAAAATAATTAAGCATAGGTATGCAGTTTATGTTCCCTCCTTGGGTATATTTATGTTAGGAAAATTGCTTCAGCATATTGTCCTTAAAGGCGAGCTTGACTGACAAAGTTCGTGAAAAAAAATAACAAATATTTTTATGAGTTTACATTCTCCCATACCTCACGTATAGCTCACTCAAGGTTGGCCACCGAATAGACTCTGACACAAAACTGACGTCAGCAAGGTTTCGTTCTTACCGCACTGGTCATGAGAGAATTAAGTGGAAGAAGAGTGGGGAGACTAGTTATAAATAAATAAATATGTATTTTAAAATGTTTTCAGATCACTTGGTGTAAAAAGTCTACTATCATCTACAATCTCATGCGGATCTTTAAAGAAGGAAAAAAATTCAGTCATCACTTTTCTCCATTTGCGTTTCAGACATTTTAGATTCTTACACTTGGAATCCAGGTGCCCTGTCTTACTTACGACGCCTACCCCTATCAAATCCTTGTTTTAATACCTTAAATGCCTCTCACAAAAACTGGAGCGACATACACCTGTGCCGTAATAATTGTCTGTCACTTTTAAGGTGAACAACGCAAACAGATTGTATGGAACATATAAAAACTCATTTGTCTTTGAGAAGATAGCTGTTGCGAAGTATAAAAATAAAAGAAAATCTGGCTGGGAATAAAGGCCTGAATCTTGTTTATACACGTACTAAGTTTGTGACAGTTAGGGCATTTTCACACGGCACCCATTTCAACGCCAGTTATTCTACGTGAATAAGGAATCTGTGTCTGTGTGTATGTATGCCTTTATTTTTTTTATACCGTCAGTGATCTTCTCTACTGGAACGTGAAAGAACACCTAGTTAAGGTAATGCTGCACAATGCTGCGTAATGGCTTACATCGATAACGTTGGTGTATAAAATGGCAATGATTTGACGGGCTGTGAGAAAGAATTACAGAAATAAATCCGCAAAAATTCGTCTACTTTTTCAAATAATTCATTTAAAAAACCTTAGTTATCCCACTGACTTTTTTGTTCGTTACTGACAGCGTTTATGTCATTCGTATGTCTACGCTGCCTACGTCAACTATTTTTCAGTTCTGTGTTTGACGCGAAAAAAACGTAGCGACACGACATCACACGGTGTGACACCGCTCTTATGCAAACAGGTTTTAAATCCCACGACGTAAAATATATAATTTTGTCGAATTAATGTAAGTAAATGGGTTTTTAAGCATACAACTGATTTCATACAGACCCTATTGTTTTAATCCCGGCTTAAAATGTTGATTACTTTCGGATGGCATTAAATACGATTAAGAAAGCAATGTTGGGTTTATCAGAGGGCCTATCAACTCTTAAAGTAAGATTGTTTTGAAAGCGAAACACAACAGTACGTCTTGTAGAGCGTTTTCTTGCTTCCAAGGCGAATAAAGATAATTAAATGGAAATTTGATTTAAATCGGATCATGTGTTACGAATGTTCTTACAATGAATGCAAAGTTTAGATTATTAAGAACGTAAGTAGAAGAGACAAAAGCGGTATAAATGTTAACTGAAAATATACAACTGAAAGTTAAAGAGTTAGTAATTAATTATCCCGTTGTCTAGAACTTTAAGCTTGATAGTTTTGCAATGTTTTCCTGAAATCATTTTAAACTAAGAAACATTTTATAAAATATTTCATAAATAAACATACGATTTCATTAATTATTTAAAATTAAGCCTTAAATTTTCTGTTGAATTCGCCCATAAGTTTTTACGTAAATATACTATCAACGACCTGAAACTAGATTACAAAACGCATATCGGTTAAGTTTGCGAATCAAACAACATCTTTTTATTAAAAAAAACCTAGAAGTAATAAATTAATGATTTTTTTGAAACTGAAAATTTTTGCTGACAATTTTTTTTTCTTCTATCTAGGTATTGTGTTTCCGGTTACTACAGGTCAAATATATACAGTTTTCATAATAAAATGTATTACGAATATTAAACTAATCTAAAACGGAGTCTCTTTTACATAGTGTATTCTGAAAATATTGTTGCAGATAAGTAAATAGTAAAATCATGAAGTCTATTACAGGAACATGGTACTCTTAGTGCCAGCAAACTAGGATAGAGGAAGTTACACAACATAAATAAGAATCTGTCAACAGACTTGAAAAAGTCTTGAAATTGCTTTCAAGAAAACATTTTAAGGGAATGAAAACTCTATATTTTTATTTACTCATAGGAAAATATGAACATTTACTTGGAATCTGATTAAATTTGTGTACTATATATGAGAGTCTTTTACATACTTTTTTACTGGAACACTCTACTTGTATTAATTTGATTAATGTCAGAAAACTGATAATACTAATATAGTATATTCCACAATTTCAAAAAACGTTATCTTGTCGCAATCTAAGCAAAGCTTGTATAATGAGTACTAGACAACTGATAAACATACTCAAATATTTCTAAATACATATTAAAAAAATATTGTGCTCATTATACAAACATTTGTCCTAGGTAAGAATCGAACCCAGGACCTCCGGTATAGCAGTCAAGGTCACTAACCATTAGACCAACAGCCCAGACACAATATAAATAAGTTTACTAGTTTTTGTTCTAAATCTGTCTGAATGCCTGTCTTCTTAACTTTCAAGAAAAATCCATTTCAATTATATGGATTCACAAAGTGGATATAAAAGCGATGCTGGCATAAATACATCATTCAATGTGAGTATAAAAAAAAAGAAAAACGTTAAGTAATTTGAAATCCCTACGAGAGAATCTCATTATTTCTTTTGGGTAGCAAAAATATTTGCAATATTCCGAACAGGCCTCGATAACTCTTCAAAGTTTTCAATTTATAATGGAAATATGTTTCATCAAAGTTACCTTGCCTTGTCTTTGTATTTTTTTGACTCATATTTGAATAGATTAAACAGGTGACCCGCTGAAGGTTTCGCATATATTGGCATAATCAAAAATAGAAATCAAAGCGTTTTTATTTCAAGTACGCCTAAAATAGGCGCTGACGAAATATTCGATTACAGAATTAGTGATTCAAAGTGCGCTCTTAGACTTTTCTGATACATTTGCCAACTCAAGCGATGGTTTTTAGGCATCACACATTATATTGAAACACGTATAAGGCCAAGATAACACAAACACTTTTTATTCTGTAAAACTATATTTAATCTTCGCAATTAATATCATAACAACAATAATTTCAAAACAATTTCCAAGTAATTTCAATTCAATCATGACAGTCGCTCCTTCCCCCTTCCACCGCGTCTTACAAGCCACAATGTAATTATTTGCAAACACACTTCGCCTTGTTCTGAGGCGTTTGTGCTGAAATAGTACGTACCCAAAGCCTTATTCTCAGAATTACTTCGTAATGTACTGTCAACATGGAATGTAGAGAGGTAGGTGGAAGTGTATTTCGCAATTTATGCGTGCGTTAATACTCATTTTTATTCCCTGTCTGATTTCATACTGTTTTACAGGTGAAACGGTTATTTACCACAAGGAACGACAGCAGGATAAACGTAAAAATGACCCGGCTTCACGGATACCCGAGTGCTTGAAATCACCATGCCAAACCCGTTGAGTGCGGCGTGTCGCGAATTCGATCCCCGCGTTGGACAAGTTTTTGTGTGATACACGAATCCTTGTCCTGGGTGTCTTTGTGCATGTGTCTTGAATGTTTGTGAAACCCCCCGCGATACAAAATTTGAATTCCTTAATAATGATAACTCCTTTCCATAATGACTTCCCCCTACACTTTTATGTTCGAGTTCGGGGTAATACGTAAGCTATCATACAGTGTAAGCTTCTGTACCGGGTAAAACAATTGAATACTCACTACGATACACTGATGTATAATTGTGTTAATTAATTTTAATCTCTCTTGTATTTTGTAAGTTCATAGAAACGATATGTTATATTTATTTGGTTTACTTTTTTATGTTGTATACAGCTTTTGAAACAATTTGCGTAATCATGAACAACATTGCACTATTGGGGATGTTTATCCCTTTAATATTGAACACATAAGCAAGATTAAATATTATTGCGTCCCGGTTCACAAACAAGTGCAATTACTTTTCATATGGTTATCGCACAAACTGGGTTAAATTACCGTAGGTTTCTGAAATTACTGAAACTGAGTTAAAAATGGTACTTTCGTACCATATATGTAAGTTAACTCAATTTCCGTGATTTAACTCTCCTACGGCATTTGGCAAAAATCAATCTTTAGGTAGATCCCTACCGAAATTGATGTCAGCATTAACATTAATATCAAAACAATTAAACATTGTGTGCCAACCCTGACCGTTTTGGCGAGCCCGCTCATCAGATCATTATCATAAAATGGAATGGAATTGATATCGCTAACGACGCATTCGTTAATAGCCTCCTTCGTAATAACTAAGGAATGTCATATTAACCTTTCTTCTATACATTTCATCAATTATATAAATAATAAATTAAAAAAGAACCAGTCAAGTGCGAATCGGACTCGCAACACTAAGGCCATCCTTAGTAGCGGGAGTCCGATTGGTATTCAAATAAAAAATTGTTACAGAAAATGAAAATATGTACGAGATGTTGTCAGACGGACGGAAATCGGAGTCTTAATAAGATATTTTACCCTTTGGGTTCGAAAATCTTAAAGTTGTTGGTTGTTAACATTTATCGTGCACTAACAGCTTCAAGTGTGATAGATTTGAAATAAACAAAGGAATAAAAACAAGTCGAAGCGAGTCGAATTACTGAAATTATATAGATAGTGCTTTCTGACGCAATTCAATATTTGAAATTCTCGTATCGAGGTGTACGTAACTGCACTTGAACTCCGAAACGACTTGACCAATTCTTTTGAACTTTTGTGTACGTATTCGGCAGGTCTATTTTATGCCCTAAAACATTTGTATCGCAAAACAACGTTTCCTTGTACAGCTAGTTATATAAAATAGTCCTCTAACGCGTCACTCACTTATCACAACAAAATTAATTAACTTTAGACTACCTACCTAACGAAAATGATGACGTCATCCATCTCCTAGTTCCCTTTGTAAAAGCTTATAACTGTTTTCAATACGTAAACAAAATTATGATTTTCGAAATTAGAAAGGCCGAGGTGACCTTTCAATTTAGTTTGCAAATTAAAATTAGGACTGAGTCTATAAGGTCAGAAATAATGGATGGGAATCATTTATTCATGTTGTTAAAAGTCGAGTTTTAACATAACGCTTTAATTAATAGTCCTACTAATAATTAAACACCTCAGTTCGATGATGAGAAAAAGATACTAATTTACGTTCTTCCCATAAGGCAAGGCGAAATGCAGCCTCGTATTCACAAAAAAAATGGAAAGCATTTATTGAAAGTATTACTGACAAATTCCGCGTTTCACAAAAGGAATGTGATCATAAAATTATCTGGCCGTTGTACAACATACTTAAAAGAAAACGCTGCAAAGGACATGCATGGGTGAAAAGAGATCATTCAAAGTAACAATATTCAACTAAGATTTTTGTTAAACCCACAACAAGACAACTGTCCAGGCATTTTCTTATAAATATTAAAGAAAACCTTCATAAATTAGGTCACGAGTACCTAAACATTACGTTAATTAATTATGACCGCAGTAGTGTCGCAGGTAAGTTTACATAGGTTCCGTACAAACTTCGGAACTAGAAACTGTTCTGTTGAGGACCGCAACCACACATTGCGGTGCATATCCACAGCAACAGGTGGCGATAAAGTTTATAGTCTCATCTAGACTTCTAGAAAGGGTTTTATGAAAACGAGAGATAATATATTATGTACCTATAAAATCACTATTACTTGAAAAAAAAAAACGACCAACTCGAAAACGAAAACGTTATTCAATTTTGTACTTTTTAATAAACTTCCAATTATGTTCAGATCGACGGGATTTAATGAGTTTGAATTCGGAATAAAATACAATAAAAAATGTTTTTTAATTTTATAATAATTACATAATAATCAATATACTAAGCTAGCTCTATAAGCATCTTTAATTTAATAAATGGATTGTTAGTCATATATGTCTCTAATTAAAATACATTTAATTAACCTATCGCATTAGTTGCTCAATCTCGGTAGTGATTCACAGATTGTATCAACTCAATCTACTAATGGATGTTCTCAGCAAGTAGGCATTCAGTACAAAAGACAATTATCTTATGAAGACCAGATACAGGAAACCCAAGGATTTTTTAAGACATCCGAATGCACAATAAATCTAAAACATTTTTTTGTAATCCACGTAATTTTAAGGTGCACTTAATAACGGGAGACATTACAAAAACTGTTTTACGATAAAGTTTGTCGATTGAGTTTCCGTGTACCTGAAACTCGCTTCACACTCTTGGAGCTCTTTTTAACGTGACAAATTCCAATCGAAGAAAATTAATTTTAAAATAAAAACGCCAATATTCGATGTTCGACGCATATTATATTTCACCTGCATTAAGAAGACTCATTCGGTACGCGCTGACAACAGATATAAAATGCGTCCATCCTGGAAAATGAAATGAAGTATTAATAAAATACGTAACAATAAGTATTACGATGCAAAAAAATATTGAAATTTGTAAATTGACATAATATGGTAAAAAAATATAGGTAATGTTCAGAACAGGCTTTTTTGGCAAGCTCTTACTCAAGATTCAAAAAACAAATTAATACGACGGAAATTGAAATACATTTTTAATATTCTTACACGGAGGTGAAGGTTACGTAATAATTTTACGCGTAAATTTTATGTAAAATATATACACAAAGTGTAGTGCTGGGACTCTATCAAAAAATTTCCTGTTAGCACATTTTTAAATATTAAATGGAAAAAGATATCCAAAAAAATTAAATTAATATGCTCTTTGAAGGGCATGATAATTTTATTTCCGAAAGTTCAATGCCTTTTTGATGAAAGCAATATAATGTTGTTAATATTTATGAAAGCATGAAGAAATTATTATAAGAAATATATTTTCAATCGAAACGATCTATTTATGCCTAGACTTATCATTTAAGCTTCACATTATTTTTTCAATTTCGCTTTTATACATTTAATTCTGTACTCTAATTATACATAGGCAAGGTCTGAATTCAAAAAACACATTAGACAACTTACCAAGACCGACAATCATGACCATGACCATCCATATTAGAGCTATGGCGATTGGGTATCGGCCTTCAACGATCAAGACCAATGGGATGGCTATAGCCAACACCAGCTGTACACACAAGTACACTATGCTTAGCCATATGTAGTACGACATGAGGTCTGTGTCTTCCTGAAAATAAAAGAAAGTAATGTTTTAAATAAAGTGAAGATAGAACACTTACAACATACCAATACTCATTTGTGTATAGTTTTGGTAAAACGTGGCGCATTCACTAATGGTGAGTTTTTTTAAATGTCAAAGTATTTGTTTGCAAACTAAGTGTGAAAAGTTCTTACAAAATCAGTTGGTACAAGACTAAGTGCCTGGTTTCAGTGCCCGTTCAGCCCTTAGTGCTCGGAACAGGAGTCCAAACAACTGGTTGGTCCTCACGCAACCCTTTCCAGTTTAAGCCCATGCAGTGTACATCACTTCATTCTTTCAGACAGCGATAACACTACTCGGTACGGATACCTTTGTGCATGTAAATTGAATGTTTGTGAAACCCCCGCGACACAGGGTTAGAAATCGTTAACGCGGAAGTCGTTTTTTTCTTCAGATGTCTTAGTTATTAATTTCTGCTTGAACCACACTCAAACATTGTAAAAAAATAAATAAATAAAACTTACATCTAACGCAGCCATCAGCAGCATAACAGACGCCAGTACAAACAACACAGTGATGATTACAAATACTGATAAGAATACGACGAGAAGGACTGTTGTCGGCGTCAAATATTTTCGGTCCTTGACTAGCAGCATTGCCGCGCATGTGAAGCCAAATAACTGCAACAAATCATTAATAAAACTTAATAATTATATTCATCAAAGTTACCATATTGACCATTGACACATTGATTAGTAGATAGATCTGAAATTAAGCTGATTTCGAAACTGAGTTGTATTTTAGGATTGTTGATTGAGTAAGTGACATCAGTATACAATAGGTCTTCAAATGTTCAGGTCTTTAAGTCAAACTGCCAGTTCAAATTAAAAGGGGTTTGGCATAAAAAAATCATTGGTAATCTCATAAATCACTCGTCTTAATTTAGCAAATGATCGAATTATTCAAACTTCTCTCCTATAAGTTTGGATAAGCTTGGATAATATTGCAAGGGACGTTATACCCTCATCTTTCATTCGCAGTATAATGTTAGCTAGAAGAAACTAACACTCTTTGTAAGTTCCCGAAACTTGAAACGTATGCATGACTTCACTATTAAAGTTGGGTCGGTGCCACAAAGCCAAGAATTCAGAAATAAAATACTAAATAAATATTATTCTATCTAAAACGATGAGAACGCTATTTCAAAACACAATGTTCCCTTTGTATTTTATTTATAAATTCTAATTTGATTCAATGATGATAACTAGCATTTAAAATTGTTTGCCATTTTATATGAATATGTAAATTTGACTCTGAATATAATATCGTTACTGTAGTCGAAATAATTTAGAATACTAATTAATAACGCTTTTGTGTAATGGATGTGGATGGTGCAAACGAAATTAAATCTACATACTCATTATTTATAACTCATTTTACGTAATCAATTGTAAATAACGGTCGTCGAACTTTTAGTTCTGTAGCTACTAATACGACAAATTTAGTTGAACTATAAAATTCAAGAACGAATAATATCTTAGTTATCTAAGCAAACATTGATCTATAATCATTTTAATATAATATTACGCACAATTTATATCCAATGTTAGATCAATTTGTATATATTCAGCATAAGTTTTAAAGTATGCGAGTATGTGAGGAATGAAAAGCAATAATAACTGGCCAATGGTTGAGCAGTAAACTTCAGGAATGTTTAAACAAAGTTTGGAGCCAATGTTGGATCAAATATTTGCAGCAAACATTGAAAGCCTTTATAAATATTACGTTAAAAATCGATGTTATACGGATACAACTTAAATTTTTATAACCAGTACACTGTTTTACAAGTAAAAAAACCATATCAATAGTGAAGAGTCGTTATCCATCCGACACACCAGATAACATGTATTTAAAATATATTCACAGAGTTTGAAATCAAATCTCTATTAAAAAATACTGTAATCCTATCACCATTGCGGCATTTTATCGTTTAATTGAAAATATCAATATAGGTTCAACTACCTATTTTTAGCGTTCAGTACCTAAGGCGTAAAACTGAAACCCTGATTGAAGCTCCGCTCTTTATCTATCTGACGGTCTGCATGTCCGTCTGTTCGTCACCAGGCTGTATTTCACAGACCGTAAGGGCTGGAAATTTTTCGGCCGCCGCTATTTCGTCAAAAAGTAAAGTAAAGTTTAGCACTATGTAAATGTCTTTCTAGCGCATAGGTTGACTCCAAAATCTCCATTCTACGCTAGATTTTGCCTAAGACGCAACAAAACGCCTTTTGTTCGACGCCTTACGACGAGCCGACGTCTAAGTTTCAGATAATATATATAATATAATAATATATATTAATAATATAATATTCCACAACTTTCACACAACGCCATCTAGTCTCAAACTAAGCAGAGCTTGTACTATAAGTACTAGACAACTGATAAACATACTACTACTACTAAATTACACCCAGACACAGAACAAATAATCAAGCTACATAAACATTTGTTCTAGGTGGGAATCGAACTCACGACCTCCGCCATAACAGTCCGGGTCACTAACCACTAGACCAACAGGCCCGATTATTATCAAACTAAGTATAATAATGTACTCACAATCCCCAATAAAGCTATAAGTTTGGTCCCACATTGCACATTCATACATAAACAACCGGACTTTGACTGAGAAAGGTTCTCCAGCAGAAGGAGTGTGTCTTCTTCAACATCCATTTTATAACAAAAATATATATCTATTAAATATGTAAAAATGTATAAATAAAATTTAAGTCCAAAATAAATGAGTATAAAATATAAAATGACACTCTAAAATGAAATGTCAAATTACGCTGTGTTTTTTATAGGTACATCAATTTTTGACCGAAAAGAATTCGTTCAAGGAGATATTTTGTAATTAGACTTTTTGTTCAGATTTTTTGAATAACTATCTAGACACCTATTACACAGCAAGATTCCTATATTGTATTTAGATAACATTTTCTCTGTTTCGTGAATAAAGTTATTATAAATATCGCCTTTATGTTTATGAATTACGAGACAAATTATAAACTCTACATGAATATAATTATGGATCTATTCGTCATTTTTGTAAGCGAAATCTTATTTTACACATAATATTCTGTAATCTCCAATTTTTATCCACTTAAGTTTATATAAGACCGTGTTCCATTGAAACCTCGACACGGTTTAGTCTGCTCTTCAGAAAACAAAATTAAAAAATATCTTCCCGTCTCTCTCTTCCTTTAACAAACAGAAAACAAAAACACACCTACAATAAACCACTACAAAATCCAAGGCAATTCAATAAGTTCTCTTAACTCTAAGACGACATAAATAAATAGCAAAAGAACCAAAAGAACCAAAAGAACCGTGCTCTCGTTGCTCTCAGACACCTGTGTCGCGAAAGTCATGAAGCAGAATTTATCTCGAGTTGAAGTTGTTTGCTGAGAGGAGCGGTAAATCAAATGACGCTTATCGTGGACACACACCGCAGCTCCTTGGTAAGGCAATTTTTTTCCCGTTAATATATTGAGCGGCTGATTTTTGTAATATAACAATGTTAAGAGGAAATAAATAAGGAAGTTTATTCTTTATGTGGGTTAGGCTGAGGAAAAAGTGAAATTAAAAAATGAATAGTTTTGTAGATCATTGCAATGTTTTATAGAATAGCATATGGGGAAAACTGGTCAAATGTGATAGTAAGCGGACTCGCGAAGCTAAAAGCTTTAACATTGCATTATAAGATAAAACTACAAAAAAAGTCACAAAAAAAACTGTTGCTTATCTTAAATTTTTATTTTCATATCCCGGCAAAAGTAATGCGTCATTTGCGGAAATTTCAACTATGGTTCATAACAAAGAGTCTAGAGACAGACGGATGGACATCGGAGCCTAGGAAACATTCAGTTCTTACCTTTCAGGTACGAGAACAAACTAATTTAAAACATTGTTGTTATAGCAAGTTTCGACAGGATTGAAGCAAATATCTACATTTTAAACGTTTTGTTACTAAGCAATTAGGCAAATGTTTCGTACAAATTGAACTAACTACATGTGTAATTACTTCTGATAGGAACAAAAACATTTACACGAAGCTACAGACATTAGCGACGTGATTCAGTTAACCCATCTTTTTGTACACGGTTTATACTCATTTGTTGTTATAGTATGAATTTTAGAGCAAGTTAGCAAACAAGGTTTCGCCAACAAAAACTTGTTTTGTAACGCCTACTCGCTTTAAACTTATACAGTAATGTATGTTAATAATGATGCCCAAACAACAGTTAGGCCCACGTATTTAGAGTTTCACATAAATCCGTGTAAAATATTGTGGCTTAGAGTTTATCTCGCAATTAAGACGACTAAGCGAGACAAGGCTTCGTCTGAGCAGTACATCAATGTAAATTGTGTGAAAACGCCCTTAAATCCGTCGCGGTAAGCCAACAATAAACGTTTAATTGAATTGCTGACAATGCAATTAAGGTTAATTGAAACAGACGCTAAACGTATTTCGAATACCTACGGTATTTTATGTAAATGAATTTCGAATTTCACGTCGATAAAAAATATTAACATTTTTATTTAATTGTGGACGTTCAACAAATATTTTTTAGGATATTGGCAATCGCTGCGTAGGTTGTAACTTTTTTTCAATTTCGAATTGATTAATCACTTAAATATTGCACTTGTTTCTGGTCTTCTGATTGTTTTAGATCTTCTTTGCATATTGCGACATTTGCAATGAATCGAATCTCTGTAAACCAAAGAAATAATTGTAATATATATTTGATAAGCTTTTGTCTGATACACTGTAAACCTTGTTGAAATAACTCTTAACTCTACCACTTAGTAATATTCATATATACCTATACAATACTAATATATTTAGAATACTATAATAAACACAAATAGTCTGCATGGGTATTGTCATATCAGTTTATATTCAGTGCAAACAGGCCCAACAGTTGTTGGTTCTATCATACACATTTATTCGGGCATATTAAAGCTAAAAAGGGTTAATAAATTATTTGTAGTAGTGCTGATATGCACGGTAGTATGACTATCTCGGCATTCTGCCAACCCGCCTGTATGCCAAAACAAGCGCAATGGTGCTACCTAAATAATGAAGACAATCGTTATTGTTGTAGTTTATAAATTCTTGCTTTATTTATGAACTGCAATGCTGGCTAGTGGCTGGAATCATTCATAATTATATTAGTATGAAAAAAAGTAAAGTTTATGCGACTTTTCCTTGGCCTGCATTCTCGGATAGCAGTAATAGCCCAATAGTATGGTCGTTGGACTGGTAAGAGGTTAGATTTTTAAATCAAAAGTCGTAACTTAAATCCCAGCACCCACCTATTTAGTTTTTGATGTGAGTATTACTGAGTTTATTGTGCACTTGGTTCAAATAAAATAAGCTCTTAAAAAGAAGGAAGTAAAATATCGTAAGGAAACGCATACGTACAGTACAACGGGGAATCTTTCAAGGGTGTTTAGACCACGTTAGAGGCCTACGGGTGGTTGATAAACTTACGGGTAGAGGCCAATACCCAGCATTCTGTAAACATCCCGTATATAGGCTGATATTATTACTACACACAAAAATATTATGGTAGGTCTCAAATAAAGGTTTTCTAAGAAGCATTTATACAACGAAAAGGACAGTGGTAAAAATTTATTACAAAGGATAATATACGACTCAAAATTTTCGGTTAATACGATAACTTTCTTAAGGCAACGACGTCATTTTGACTCATGATCCCGCTGCCGCGTAAGCTCATGAGTAAGGAGTCCAGTTTTGTACATAAATAGTCTTGCAATCAATTAATAAACATCAACGTTCTTAAACAATTAGGATCTAACTTTACCGAGTATCAAAAATAAGCACGTAAAACGTAATCTTTATCTGTATATTTGTAAAGTATCCTTTAATCCTAAGACGCGACGAGGTACAATAATTAATTCAGTAGCGTTTTGAATTAGTAACAGGTTCAGTTTTAGCTGTTTTTAATTAATAACTCTCCAGGGATAGGCACTTAACTAAGTCTCGTTAAGACAAGGATTATAAATTTGTGATAATTGACTGTCCATATTTAATATCAGAGAGGGTAAATATTATGAGAAAACCTGGATTCAGATTTTTTTAATGGAAGATTAGGGACCGCTAGCCTTCATGCAAGAGAATTACAAGCGTAAGCGTGGTGAACAATTTTATTTTCTTTCTCTATTTCGGAAAACTTGTCCGTAAGTTTAGGTCACTTATGCATAGCACTTAGCATTTTTTAAAATATTTTACCTTTGTTTTCAATAACCTGGTTTTGAACTTTGAACTTTTTCTATACGCTTACTCGACCATACTGCTTCTTCTTTTTATTTTAAAGCGTCAAGATCTCTTCTAACTCATCAAGAGTTTGAAAATAAAGTTTTAAGTTTGATAAGAGATAATATCTTTTATTTTAATTGTTTTTACCATAACAGCTTACCATGCCACGAAGTTATGTAATATAACTGTTTGGCCAGATCAAATTAAAAAAGTTGTGTCTGCAGCCCATGAAGCACTAAAAACCCGAACAATTCAAGATTCTACTCACAAAAGGTTGAAAAAGAAACACAAGAATGTTACTTAACATTCTTACTTCTTCAGCCTAGGTTTCTAGGTATTTAGTACTTGAAAAGTGTCGGTTATCTCGACAATTAGACTCGACACATCCCCTACGGGAGTCATGATCACGTAACTTCGAGTTTTTTGTGGACTTTCTCATTGTAATATTTTTGTTTCGTTTTTGTTAGTACAGAGAGTTAATTATTCAAGTATTTTAAAAGTTACTTAGTATGGTTTTATATGTAGAATGTTAATATTATTATTATGTTTTTTTTTGTGATTATCACTGTGACGTCAAATAAGAAGCAATTTTTATTTGAATTGATATTGAATGCATTCTCTTGTAATATAATACATACCTGCTTTTTTATCATAAAATCAGGATATAAGCTACTTAAAAATCCTGTGTGATAATTCTGGTTATAAATTATCTGTGTTCCAAATTTCGCCTAAATCCATTTAGTGCTTTTTTCGTGATAGAGAACGAACATCCATACTCGTACATACAAACTTTCGCATTTTGTAAAATACCACGCTCGACACAAGGTACTTCTTTTATATGTATATTTAGCCTTAAAACCGTAGAAAAATAGAAGCAATCGAATCTTATATTTATGTACAAAGAAAATATAGAAAGTGTCTACGAGACACCAAGAAAACTCTGTTATTCGACAGTTAATCAGACCCTCTTTCCGCGTTCACTATTTACTCAGCCAGTGTGGTTCTCAATATCTCAAGACCCACATCTTCACAGACAAGTATTAGTCGAGAGCATCGCCTAATAAATACATGATAATGGACAAACGCTGTCTATTACATTCACAAAGTTTATCTAAGAAACTGAATTTGTAAGAAAAATTCTCAGCGAATTTTCCCTTTATTTCGTTTTATATTAAGATATATTTTTTTAGATAAAAACCCGGACCGTTTGATTTACAGCGCTTGCCGTAAAAAGTGACCCCGATACTCATGGTTTATATCGAAATTTTCTGATAACAAATATATTTGGGCATCGGAACTCACTTATACTTGGAGCGAGGAATGATAAGGTACAGTATATTTTATGTTCATTGTTTATTGGACTTGTCAATTAAAAAGAAATACCTTATCCAATAATCTTGTTATTGTAATATGACAGCTCAATGAGCTCTTTCAACTCATGGTTTTTACTTTTTTGTGTAAAGAAAACATCCCATGATAAAAAATGAACACAAATGGAACTACCAAGTTATATATTCTGTTTTAAGTATGTAATATAATCAGGCTTAGAAGGCGAAAAAATATTTTCCCACACAACGCCGTTATAGAGCAGCGTGTACTTACATTGTACAAGAATTTTAGGGATCGAGCCTTTCATTGGGATTCGCGTTACGCTTTGTTTTTTATTTCGTAACAAGGAAAACCTTTCTACCTAAGCTTCTGCTTCTATGAAAAATCATTTTAATTACAGAAGGCTCGTCCACAGTACACACTGTATAAGCTACCCTTTGAGAGGAATTACATAGAATCCCAACTTAAATCTCAGTTTCGCTTTAAAAATGGAAATGCAAGATAATGCGCGGATCAGAATGGCTTACTTGACAGCAGCCTAGCAAAAAGTTAAATAAGGAAAACGTCGAAAGAATATTATTTCAATTACCTTTAAAGCTTTGGCCGGGACTATAGTACGAATGGAGAAGATTGCACGGAATTTAGGCAACTATGTAATTTTACAGGCGAGCGATTTTTTAGGACAGCCTCATGGCAATGCTATTAAATTAAGAACACAAAGGGTAATTATTTTGAGAAGGACGAACTGAGATTAGCATAACATAATTATATAATTAAGAAAACACGAGGGCAAAGAAAAAAAAGATATCCAAAGCGAATATAGTCCCGGCAAAACAAAAGCTAACCACGGCTAATGAGAGCTCGTTAAGATAATAATTTCCTTGTGGAAGGAAATTTTTGTATAATAAATCATTCGCCTTTTTTCGAATCTGTGCGTTGTCATAGTTATATGGGGTGGATAATGATCGAGGTCTATTATTATTCATTAGTCCAATTATTTTTATTATTTAGGCATCTTAATGCAATTTAATATACCAATTCAGATAAAATCTGTTTTCATTCGAACTTTAACAAACACGTTCTCAGAATGCAAACAACACGCAAAAACAATTTGTAAAGTTTAATTATTTAAATCTTTAAAAACCAATTCTGTGTAACAGTACTTTTTCCAATAAATAACGTATATGAGCTCCACAAAGCGGGCGACTGACCGTCAGCCATTTAGCGTCGATACGTCAATACTCCGAACAAACTACATTCATATTTAAATGTATTCAATATCCTTTATTATTCAGCCAACGAAGTCTTTCCGGTACAAGGAATCGCTTTTTCCTGTCCATTATTGTACGTGAATGCGTCAAGAGATAAATCTTTTTCAAGTTTAATGCAGAAATTGTGTTTATGCGTCGAAGCAAGAGTAAGTTGGGCTTCTTCATTCTTATACTCGCTAAATGCAAAACTTGGAGCTGTGGTCTTGTAGAGTTTTATTTACGACGAAATTATTTAGCTGTAGAGATTTAGATAAGCGCTTAGTATAATGGGTTAAATCTTAAACGGGGTTTTTCTAAATGTTGTTGCCCTCGATAAGGAATGGTTTTGCGGAATTTAATGTTCTATATTATCATTCAAATGGACTGACTCTAAGCTATTTTAAACTTTATGTTTACTGAAAGTTCCTTTAATCATGATCATGATTGATTGGAGATCTCATTGAAACAAGTATGCTGAAATAATTATAATCAGACATAACTTTCTATAATGGCAAAAAATATTAGAGTTCCAAAGCTATACCTAACAAACTCTATCTAAATTAATCCCAAGATTCAACTAGAAGCGGTAGATAAACAATGAGCCCACGAAACAAAACTGGAACAAAGTTCTACGCACTTAGCGCAGTCTTAACGACTTAACATATTGTAGGCTTCTAAGCTGGTCGTAAGAGAGTTTTGTCTCAGTAAACCGCAAATCATCCAACACATAAACTATGAAGTCTTAAAAGAAGGTTGCGGAAGCGAGACGCCGCAATACACGAGTGTTGGCATCTCGCTTTTTCATCAACAGTCTTGCCTAAAGATACCATAGTACTGGCTCTGATCCCTAGCTGCCCCAACAAAGCCTCATCTATAACCTCTTTAGAAGCTTTGTTGTCAAGCAATCAATCTTTTCCTATTCTGACGTCACAGGTGCCAAGGTCACGGACTGTTGCTCCCTGTATAAATAAGACGACCATCAATCTCTGGGTATTTTATCGCATGATGAATATACGGTTACATTCACTTGTTTGTTGGCATCGTTTATTTTCTCGTCAAATACTGGATTATTGGATTTTTGGTTTAGAAATGTATTGACAAAATTTTTGTATACAGTAACCAGATTATATATTGTTTAGACAAAGTTTTGGTGGCTATTGTTACGTTCAACGTCTTGAGCCGAAAATTCTTTTTTGGAAATAAGAAGCGGAAGATTTATTGATGAATGATGACAAAAGTGTTGAAGTGCTGTGTTTTGGCGCATCTTTAGAAAAGGTCCACAACTAAATTTTTAGGTTAGGTCCATTTTTCCAAAACAATTATAAAAAGTCAAGTATAAAAATAAAATTATGAAGCAAATAATATAAACATCTACATCATCTCTATTCCTAACATCACACAATATATTTACTCAACTAAAAGCAAAAATATAGTCCAGCAAAATATTATGTAGAATGTGTGTTCACTGCCGCGATGATAGATGTGCCTAATAGCCTTTGATAAAGTCAAACTGTCCCTTGGGGTACCCCACCACCCACTTTCATATTTATTCTACAATTCAACAAAATAGAGGTATAAATCAGGGTTTATTTTTGCTCTAGAAAATAATTCTTTAAAGTATTTTCTAAGAAAATGTGTCGACGAGGTATTACATCGTAATTCATGCTGTTGCGTTATCGTAGCAAACATAAAATAAAGAAAATCTTTTGAAGGTGATTTTACTTTAAAGGTTGGTATTTTTTTATTTTTGCTCATTGTTATGTCAAAGCGCAGGTCACACAAATTGAGGCTTTTCCGACTCCGAAACGCATAAAACTTCTATTACAATAATACTTAAATACTTATGTACATTAAATAAACAAAGCCTCAAAATAGAAAAAGTTTGTTTTTGATGAACTGGTGACCACCTTTTTTCGGAAATAGTGTATCTCCTGCAGTGAGAACAACTTGCCCTTGACCACTTTATAAAATTGCTATTAATTACAATTTAAGATTAATTATTCAGACGCTTGAACAATTTGGAAAGTATTGAACGTAATAAATCGTTCAAGAGCCGAGTAATTAGTTTGACATCAATCAATAAAGTAACAGATTTTATCTTTGTCAAGAGGGCTTTTGTAATAAACTTTATCAGAAATTACTTTTCAAATAAAATTACGTCATTCAAACGTTGATAGCTGAAGCATGTGGTCTAACAGACGATCAAATACAAAAATGAGTGGAAAAAGCAGTGCAAAAGTGATTCCCATCGGTTTACAGCATCCAGTTCGAAACAATTTGGTTTTTAGAAACACTTCAGCGTTACAATCCATTAAAATTCTTATACGCATCGCGTTAATATTTGCTGCAAACAGGTTTTACCTTTTAAAACCAAACAAAGTCATTTTGTACCTCAGTTACATTTATTCGATCTCCCTTCCAATTTTGGTCTTGCTTACGCTTTTAGATGTAGACGAAATAGGTCTTACGTACTTCGTCTTCAAGTACACGTGTTGTTTCGAATACATCATCCTTGTGTCGATAACTTTGTTGGCAAGTAAGAAGAAGATGTGGAATTTGTTTCGTAACCTCGACAAATTTGACGAGATGTTGAATATCAGTCAAGATCTCAACGTTATTGATTCTGGATACACGTGTGTCTATTGGCTGTGTGGATGTATTCTTTACAGTCTCATCGAATACAGCTGCTGTTTATTTTTTCTGTCCATTTTTATCGATAAAGCAGTGTACTGTCTCTACATCATGATGATAACCCACGAATGCGAACAAATTTTGTACTTCATATTACTAAGGAACGTTTACTTTAGACTTCGGATTATCAAAGCTCACGTCCTGAAGGTGTTTTGTGTTGAAAACAGAACTTATAATCGGGGGAAGTTGTATAAAGTTGAAGCGCTGTCGAACAATGCACGGCTCGATATTAGTTCTTTGCACAAGGTCTACGATTTGCTTCACAAGTGTGCCAACGAACTTAATTCCATTATGAGTTTGCCGGTGAGTTTTTAACCAATATTTGCGTTGAAAAAGCTGGGAGCTACTATTAATAATTTTCATTATTTTATCACCTATTTATTTGTTTTAGCTATTAATAATAGTGCTGTCAGCAGGATTGTCAACGACTATGTTATTGAAGATGGTGGTGCAAGTTATACAAACGGTCACAGTCAGCAATGCTGTAAGTCCTAACATAACAATATTCTCCAATAGAATATATAAGAAGTTTATATTGTTGTTATATATACCTTTTTTTGCAAATTAACAGCTCTTTTACAAAACAAGAAAATGACTATTCCATGTAGAGTACTCATATTAAGAGAGCAAACAGAAATTTCAACAGATTCAATATATTTTATAGGAATTTGTAACCTGGCAATATTAGGATAGAAGAAATAGAAGTTACCTAGTATATTTAATTTGTGATCTCGATTACAGTCTTCAAACTACAAAGTACGAAGTGGGCTGTTTTATTTCTTTACTCAATGATTTCGCACACCAAAAGCTATCAGATTAGAGACATTCATCAGACAAACACACCGTCTTAAATTGAATCATCTGTGTAACAAACATCACTTTCTAAGTAGAGGGCACTTAAACGTATCCTTGTTCCAGGAAAACCCTTATCTTACATTTCTGAGTAGAACGTATTATGTGTTGTGAAGCTATTTTGGAATCGTGACTGGTTACATCGCAAGGCTGTCAAGCCAAGGGCTCGTGACCGAATCCAAGGCACATCTTTTTTTAAATATTTTTTTTCGTTTTATATAACCAATTACGCGTATTTATCCGGATTGCCCGACTAGCTTCGGATACATCTGGAGTCCTTAATCATGCGCTGGCGCAGTTGCCGTAGGGATCCCGATAAATTTCGCGGTAGCTTGCGAAAGGGAACGGCAGTAGTCCGGCACACCACTTCGCCTTCCCCAGGGTGAAGTCCATGAGGTCACACCTTCCCTTTAAGAAGTGTAAAATTGTGGGTACTGTGCCTGATCTCTCTCCAATTATCCAATCGGGCTATTAGAAGAAGGACACCGAGAAAGCACCTATGTTAGCACTCACGCTTATGTACTCTTGTGTTGGCTGGTGTCAGTAACACTGGCCTCTAGACATTGTAATTCTTTTGTTCTCAGTTCGGTAAGTCGACCATGGTGTATCTCATAGGCCGTGGTATGAAGTTCACAGGACTTGTAGTGGTACCGTGCTACTACTCTAGTGTGACGTCATCACAGGTTGCCGCTATCAGGACTACTCTCCATGACGCTATTAATTCTCTACCTTTAGGTACGTATGTGTTCTTATAAATTTAGGATGTATTTTTTTAGTTTAACGGACTCGCAAGCTATTTTTGTCTGTAACATTAATGATTCATCGTGTTTTGAAGTGTAATGTTTCGTAACTTTAACAATTATTCTTAAAAAAATATATTTCGAAAAATAACAAATTTAAAGCAAGCCAAAATACCAAAACTTTATTCTCATAACTTTCAATCGTTCATATATCATTTATTATTACACAGATACTCCAAAACTAACTCTAAACAATAATTAAAACCTTTTATCATTGATGCTATAAACTTATAAAGTAATACTTTTTATTTGATTCCAGATAAAATTGAACGTCGTAAAATGAAAGCCTTCTTTCAGCTGACTCGAGAGAGCGAATTCACTTATGCCCTTGGAGGCGTGATTAGACTCAATATGTCTCTACCCCTGAGTTACATGAGCTTATGTACAACCTACTTGGTTATATCTATACAGTTCTCAAAATTTTTTGATTGAATTTAATTGTCTTTGAATTATTTGCTATTGTTGTAGTTGACAGTTCTTTTTTATCTGGTTTGTATTTAGGTGTCAGTGATGTAATAATACATATTTCTTATGAAATTCATGTGTGGTATGTAATGTTAAAGTCATAAAATAGAATGATTGATAGTGATGGGTGTTGTTTTATTTTGATATATATTCTTATTTATATTTACAAAATATCCTTCTTTTTAAAAGAAAAACGCCTTCCGTAATAAGGAATCCTTTTAATTGTAGGGGTTTCCAACCTTCAAGACACATGCATGATGACACCCAGGTATCGAACAAGCATTCGTTGATCACACAAATGCTTGTTCTCGGCGGGGTCGAACCCGCGACACGTTACGCTTATTTGGTTTATCGTGAAGACCTTAACCGATCGCCTTTCGTACGTTATGTATATGTAATTCAACTAATTTTAGCGCTATTTAATTGAATTCTACACGTGTTTCATGCTTCTTACCCATATGTTGATATTACAAACAAAACTCAAATTTCCTATGGTACGATTCTCGGAAAGGAACTTCACCGATCTCTAAATAAATGGAGCGAAGCGAAGATACTTATACTTCCTGGTCCTTCTAAGAAAATCAAGAAGAAATACTTGTATCTCTCTTACCCTGTCAGCTCTCTCGTGTGTAAGTGAGTTTCTATGTTTTCTATAAGTAAAACTAATACCTAACAGTAGTAACAGAGAAATAGCGTTATTCAAACAATTGAATAATAATAAAAACAGAAATGTTTTGCTTATTCATTTACAGACAATAAAAAAGTTAATTTGTGAAGCAGCAATTAGTTTCGATGTCACTGGTCGCGTGTTTACTTCAAATATTTAGTTAGTCGGAGCTCGTTTTTAAAACGAAAACATCATTAAAGACCCTGTTGACTGTTATGAAGGGTCGAATAGGTCTACAAATTGTACGGAACACGTTCCCTCTTGATTAACTTTCACAAGCGGGTACTTGGAATTCAAATAAAATAAAATTGGTCCCTGACATCGGTACACTTAAAATGCTTGCAGAAACTAAAAAAGGCTGTTTAATTTTAAAGAACAGACTTTTTAAGGTGAGCCTTATATCCAATCAGCTACTGAAACCTTTTTTCTATCTCATCAAGTTCGAATTTCGATTGATGAGAATGTGACGTTGCGAAATTTTCGAATTTCGTCTGCGAATTTTTGTTAACCTGCGTCATAATCGTTGGTACGAAAGATTCAGACTATAGCGAACGAATGGAAGGTTTTGAGGCGAAAAAATTAGTGAGATAACGTTCAGTTTTATTGCCTACCGTCCGTCTACGCCAAAATTCAGGGTGACGTAAATGGCCCAAGAGACTTCCTTTTTTATCTTCAGAAGTGAACAACTTGAACTCTGAAGGGGTTTGAGTAACAAAAAATATATTTAACCTTTATTTAGGTACGACGGCCCTAGTGGCATATTAGGTAGTAGTTACCATGTAACAGTACCCCAAGTGCGAATTAAGTAAATGTCATTTTGTGAACTTTATTCTGTTGTTAGGTAAAATTATATTTTCGTTATAGTCGCAAAGGGTTATTTAATTTGTACAACGGTTTTCGTCTAGAAATACAAGTGTCTCATGTAAAATGTACTTGATTATGTTGAACTCAGATGACGTCGGTATTGTTTAATTGTCTTCATTCCACTTCACGTTCACAAGAGCTGCAAGCTATATGTATGTATTTCTGTCGTATTTAGTCGTTGTTTTGCTTTTTGTTATAATATTCAAAAAAATATTTTATAATATATAAAATTCCCGTGTCACGATGTTAGTTACCGTACTCCTCCGAAACGACTGAACCGATTTTTACGAAATTTTATATGCGTATTCAGTAGCTCTGAGAATCGAATAACATTTATTTTTCATACCCCTAAGTGATAAGGGTTGCCACACTAAAAATATATATTTTATTTTTTGGACGAAAATGTTTGTTTTTATTTTGTAATAATATGTGGTATGAAAAATACATACAACTAGAAAAAAAAAATATTCTGCAAAACGATGTTTTCTGGGTCAGCTAGTATAGTTATAATCGACTGCACGCATAGGAGAGTGAAGGTCATCACGAGGGTTTCCCCCGATTAAAACAAATTCGTATGATCCACGAAAGCGTCATGGTGTCAAGTCACATGCATGAATATTTCCGAAACCCCGCAACACAAGTATTAATTTCCTTACTCCGGTGTACTTTTTAAAAGAAAAAATCTCTATACTCGAATTTCAATCATTTTATTGGGTCTGTGAATAAAAGTCATATCTGTGATATATTGGAAACCGAACAACCCACAACTTTATTGAAATATTTAGTTCAGCATATGATTTTTCAGGCATCAGGTGGGAGTTACACATGGATTCTATAAATCTGTCATGTGTTATGCCTATGCAAATATGTAGCATGCGTGTGACGGCAAACAAATAAAATGATCATTTTACTAGCTACAAGTAAGTACTCACGATTAAAAAACGCCGACTTTACATGTTTTGTTTTTTTTATTAATTGATTGGATTAAATGGATATTCCAATATTTTTACCGTTACAAGTAGTTATATGATAAAATTTAATCAAAAAGAAAATAGACACACTGAAATTCTGTAAACACCTTAACATACATGTATTTGGACTGTAGATTTCCTTCTCTTTAATCTGTGAGGTATTACAACAACAACTTGAGAACCTCAAAGCGAAGACCTCGAAAGACATCAACCCTTCACAAGACTCATTGAATTTGCATAAGAATCAGATAAATTGTAGCAATAATGTTTATAACGTAATAAAACATCAGAAGATCAACCGTAAAGTCAACGTTTCAGGTCATTCAACCTTTCCGTTCGTTAAATCTATACTCTATACTAATATATAAGGCTGAAGAGTTTGTTTGTTTGTTTGAACGCGCAAATCTCAGGAACCACTGGTCCAAATTGAAAAAATATTTTTGTGTTGAATAGACCATTCATCGAGGAAGACTTTACTCTATAAACCATCCCGCTGCGACTAATAGGAGCTAATATGCAATGGAAAATGTGAAAAAAAACCGGGCAGGTATACCTACATCATAACTTATATCTTCTACCCACGGGGACGAAGTCGTGGGAAACAGCTAGTTTAACATATTTGAACGTGTAAAGAAACTTCACCCGATGTCTGTAGGCACGTACTTAAGTGTTTAAGGAAAAATAATGCGTTATGACATGTAATTTAAAGCGTGTTATTTTTTTGTCTACAACGGGCAGAAAAAGTGTCTATTTTTGTTTGCTTGTATGTCCGGGCATTACGCTAAACCTACTTTCGAACTTTCACAGTTGTGCTCCTAAAATTGAACCTAAAACAATAAGTATAAAAAGAAATCTAAATGATATTTATACACCTACAAAGTCACGGGAAATAGTTAGTTCAGACTTGCAAATGTAAAAGAGAATAAATAAGAGTTGAGTTTGGTTCAGTTAACGATTGCTGGGAGCATTGTCTGTAGCAATAACTGGCTTTGTGCGGACTTTTACAGTTAGCTGTCAGCCTGCGGGCTCTTTTACAATTAAAAAGAAAATCGAGTGTTCGAAAGGGTTATCAATCTGGTGGAATAAAATATGTACGAAATATAAATGCGTTACCGTTCTTTTATGTTCGTTTAAAAGAATATCTCCTAAACATAGAAATGATTCCAACTTTAGATGCTATTCTTGAGTTGTTAGTGTATTTATAACTTTTACGTCACGTCATTATTCCTTAGATAAAGTTATTGTTTTTTATACTAAGTGGTAATTAAAAAAATAGATAGGTAGTCAAATTGTAATAACTATAATTAAAATACCAATATTATAAACATTAGTGTGATCTTCGGATGCTTTGTCTAAGTATCAGTGCATGTGATTAAATTTTTGTGCGACTCAAGGAAAATTCTGAGCATGGAGTTTTTGTTTGTGACATTAAACAAAATTAATAAAGTCAAATAAATACTAAATGCCAACTTCAGTCTCAAGTCCAAAAATCACTCATGCTTCAAACCATGACGTTAAACAGGATCGTATTTATTTCCTCACACAATATGCGTGCATTAATCCATGCAACGCGCAACGGTGTTCCAACCTTGATTGGTCCTTTGGGAGACATTTCTATATCTTGTGTTCATGCGTCTTCCAGACTGTATACCATGACCAAATAGTCAAGATCCCCGAAGGCTCGCCAGTAACAGCGTTACGGTGAAATAATGGTGTTCCGTAATACTGACGGCCTCAGCTGACCTGTAACGGAAGATAGTTTGCGCCAGCTTTCTTTATTATGAACTAGCTGTTGCCCGCGACTTCGTCCGCATGGTTAGAAGATATAAGTTATGATTTATACCTGCCCTGTTTTTTTCAACATTTTCCATTGTTTATTTGCTCCTATTAGTCGTAGCATGATGGAATATAGCCTTCCTTCTTCGATGAATGGTTCAACACAAAAATATTTTTTCAATTTGAACCAGTAGATCCTGAGATTAACAGCGTGTTCAAACAAACAAACAAACTCTTCAGCTTTATATATTAGTATAGATTTTCATCTTTGTTTATTTTGAGTTAATTTGTCTGCTTTACTATGAAATTTATCACGTATTTAAAAAACAAAAAAGTGTAATAAAACTACGATCGATGCAAAAGTCGGCTATCTAGTCAAAACTGAATTCAGCCGAATTCATTAATTCAAGGATGAAATAAAAAAAAATGTAAATACCACAAAAAAAAATCACATTCAACACGGGACCATATTGAGAGCCTTACTGTAGGAACATGCCGATGGTTTTTTACATAGCAACAGCATTGCCTGATGTCCATCTTTCAGGATCTCTTTAAACAAAAAATACCCAAAGAAATCTAAAACATGTGTCACAAACAATCGAATAATATCTTAAAACTGTGCCTGTACTATAAAACGTTTATAAACTTTCATGTTACTATTGTAAAAGCGAGATGCAGTTATCCAGATCATAGTGGCGTCTTGCTCTGATAGTGGTAGCGGTTGAAATTGAGCCCATGATACAGGCCCTGATCCGATATCTCGATTTAGTCTCCGTCTGTTTTCGTCACGTCCTGTCCTTTGTCCGGAATTATGTGAGCTATTATCATTAGTCGCAGATGACGATCCTTACATCTTATCTTTTATACAGAACTCCTTTGTCCCGTAATAGGTTCAGTGGCGGCTTTACTATTGATAGATATCATATATCGTGGAGAAAATGCTCGCAGTTTTGAGTAAGACGATTTTCTTAATTATTTTTCTTCATTCTGTTAAAGGAATTTAACTTTTTTGGCCTTTTTTATTTGAATAAGTAGTTGAACAATTTTTCCTCAAACATGGAAAAAATGTATATTCAAATTATTTGACTTTGTACCCTCAAGGAAATTTCCAAATAACTTCTTTCTGTTAATGAAAATAGCAAAATATTTTCGACTATCCACTGATTCATTCTCAAAACAATCACGGTTCCGATTTGTTCCAGTTTTAACTACGGAACAGGGCCCAAATGGTACCTTTATTCACATCACCTTAATTGGCAATTAGTGCGGTCTATTCTGTTTATCAATGCTGGAGGCCCGCTCAAAATCTCAACAAGGAACAGAATTTTAATGAGATTAAAAAATCTTTTAATTTACGTCTTGGTGCTTACGTAATTTTGTCGTCTAAAGGAAAGTAGAAGACGTCGAATAGAAGATAGAAATCGTTTCAGTTTTATAGAAATTTAAGACAGATTACCATCAAGATTCAAGTTAGACGAGTAAATGAAATACATATTTTAAAAGACGAAGTAAGCACGTGAAATATGGACATAATTTCCACCTGATGAAATCAATTTATATTCACCTCGCATACCTACTTAAGCGAACCTAAGCCTCCATAGTAAAATGCACCTGAATAAAGTACTCCGGTAAAAATGGAGAATATTTCTGGACGTAATTCTCTCTTGTCACGCTCACCATATTCAAATTAAGCCGAAGCTTCGACCGTCGAAATCGGTTTCAATTTTAACGATAGTCGGAACAAGATTAGTCATTATTAAGCAAATTTCTGTTCACTCAAATCAAGCCAGACAAAGAAAGAAATTGGAGTTCGGAAATAGGATTTTTACGTAATTTAGCCATCAAGCTCCCGAATCCAAAAGGGAAAAAGTTCAAATCGGAAACGTTACTGAGATATTTTGCTGATACCAAATCGTTAGAGAAAATTGTTACAGAGGCCAATCCAGCCTTCTTGTTGAAGGTATCTTATGGAACAGCTTTAAATTTAAATAATATATTCCACCAGCAAAACCGACGATTCTAGGGAAATAAATAACTCTAAATATGTGAGCCGCTTCGCTTCATTTAAGATTCCAATCTGAGCCTTACTCACAAACTTCAACAAGGCCGCCAGGCACGGAAAATATAACAGTAACGCTTACGAACATCGCGTATTTCAAGAAACTCGGTCCCATTTCTCGAGGTAAGTGTTTGAAAAAAGGCTCTAAATACGGTATAAATTCAGTTTGAATGTGGACGAAATATAAACGGGCAGTGCGCGACGACATGTAGCGAAGCCGGGACACTTGCAATGAAATATGCAGAAGGGGTTTCGAGCAGCCGCTACATAGAATCAGTGCAGAACCCGCCCGTGGGAGTTCTCCGCGACTATCCACCGTGAAACAGGGTAAGACCGCGTTCAGATTTCGGTTATTAGGGATCGTGATTGTGTTACAAGACGATGACAGGGCTCGAAAACCTCTAGGGATAGATCTAAGGATAAGGTAAGCCGGTGAATCCTGATACATTTCGGGTTAGTAACATTAATTAACGTAGAAATATATCATTTGCTTTTTGGGAAAATTGAAGATAAAACAAGTGACTAACGAATCAAGACAGTATAAACTTTGCACCTCACACCTTAAAGTGGGTAACTAAATTCTTTTTGTATTTATTGTAATCTTTGTACAAGGCGTTACTGAATATTTTTGACAGTAATGTAAATCTCAAAAGCAGCTAAATTTAGCAGCCCCGAATGCTATAAATAAAA